>NC_060281.1:18205157-18273154 GCF_021613505.1 Equus quagga
AAAAAAAAAAAAAAAAAAAAAAAACAAGCAAATGAGATTTATATTGAGGAAACTCCCCTAAGTGATCACTTTTTTGATAATTTTAAAGTAAACTATCACATGACCAATAAATTTAAAATATACATTTATATGGAAATGTCTGACAGATACCTGTCAAAAATTAACTACAAATGCCCCCAAGGAATCAACCTTCAAAACACACTCTGGGTAGTCAAATTGAGAAGATGCAAACATCACACTTTACCAAAATAATCTGGCAACTCACCTAACCAGAACACAGCAAAGAAGTCACTAAGAAAAGGCCTCTGGACAATTAACATAGGTACTCCAATGTCCAAGTAGTGATACTCATGTACTTTTCTCAAGAAAAGATTTCACACACTTAGTAAGGGTCTTATCCTTCCCTTATGCAGAATTACAAATCTGAATATGATTTCCACACTTGCACAAAAATCGGAGAAGAGAGGCTAACGGGAGACACTGATCCCAGTGACACGCACATCCAACAGCAAAGCAGAAAAATATTTAAATAACTTCGAAATGCAAGGAATCTGATCGACAGTCCTATACACAATCCAACAGATCCTGAAGGCATCACAGTACCTGACGGTCACAAATGATGACCCTGGGTCATCAAGGAGTTTAATTACATTCTGCATCCTATTTAACACAGAAAGGAACTGCATATTTAATTTTAGTACAGTTTTCATCCAAAGCGATTAAAGTGTTGTTACAATTTGATACTTAAAGGAATAAACTGTCAATTACCCAGTAAGCTCAACTAATCAATTAGAAAGGAATTCATTCCAAAATTCCAAATAGCAAAGGTTTTACTGTTTCTGAGTTTAAGAGCACTTTGTCTACAAAGTGTTACCTGAAAGCAAGAGGGAGATGAAGGAACATAAAAGTAGAAAGTCTAAGAAAAAACAGAGGAGCTGGGCGAATGTCTATAAACACTAGCTTAAAGCATTTCTCACAAAACAATGTGTGGGCAGAAGGTGCCACATCAGCAGTACTCTGTATTTGTCCTGCTTCTAAATCATTTGCTAGTTTCATGAATTATTAATTTCGGTTAATAGTTTGTTGATACGAAGCAGTACCAACTTCTCAACTGCAAAAAGTGATAGCGTCCTCCTGCAAAAATTAGGATTACTTCGTACAAAACTCTACAAAACCAAAATCGGAATTACTCTTACAGAACATGCTTACGCCTTACGGTGGCACAAATGTATGCTTTATGGTGGCACATATTTGATTTTTTGAAAAAAAAAGTTGTTTTAAATTGCTTTTAATTTTTGAACGACACAGGGGGAGAGAGCCTAGCCGACACCGCACTTTGTTACCAAAAGAATTGTTACATTCCTCAAGAAAACTCCCTTTCAAAACAGGCTGCAACACATTCTTTCTCTAGCTCAAAACAAAACTTTAAAGCACTTAGTAAATAACATATAAGGCCTTGTACTTTTCCCTCCTCTAGCAAGGAAGTCTGACTCCAAACAGGAAACCGCTTCTCAAAGGGTTCAACCCTGAAATCCTATCAAACCCCAACCCGGCGCTCGGGAAGAGATTTCATATCCAAGTGCCAACACACTTGCCTAGGTAGAAACAGGGTAAACACTCAGCTTCCCCGTCCGCGAGGCATCTCTTGCAAATTTAAGCAGGCGGGGGAAATTGCGTTTTCTAACAAAAATGAACTTTTTAAAAGGCCAACCTATACAAAGCCCCACAGAAGATAAAGAAGTTGAAAGTGCTACTTTGTCAAGTTTTTGATCGCCCTCCCCCACCGCCCAGGAACGGGGAGGGAAGGAAGGGGCTGGAGTACAGAGGGAAGCTCCGGGCCGAGTTTCGCTGGGGCAGGGGCGAGGAGGGGTGCACGGGCGCCCCTGGCCGCCTTCCCGCACCTTCCCCGGGAGCAGGAAAAGAGGCTGGGGGGGGGCGGGGAGCGGAGAGGAGGCACCCGCACGCCCTCAGACTCACCGCTCCGCCAGGAGAGAAGGTGGACGGCTGCGCGGGGAGGGCGGCGGGGCCGCAGGGGCTGAGCCGCGGGCCCTCCCCGCGGAGCCCGGGAAGGGGAGCCGCCTCCCCGCAGCGGGCGGGCCGGCCGGGCGGCGGGAAGCGCCCCCCGTGTCTTACCCATGCTGGGGGCTCCCGCGGGGAGAAGCCCGGGCTCTCCTCCGGCTGCTCGCGCGGCCGCTGTGGCGGCAGGAGGGGGGCCCTGCGCGCCGCTCGTGCCCGTCCGGAGCTCAGGCGGAGCGAGGAGGCGCCGCCATCCGCCCGCGGCGCTCCGCACAGTCCCGTCGGCGCAGCCCCTGAGGAAGAGGCGGCGGCGGCGGCAGCTCCTCCGCCGAAGCCGCGGCGGCGGGAGGGCCGTCTCCCGCCCGCCTGGAGGGCGACTTTCCCACCCCTGGTCGCTCCCGCGGGGGGTGGGACCTGCCGGTCCGTCCCGGCCGCTGGCTCCAACCCGAAACGCCGACCGAGCCCGGGAACCCGCCCCTCGCCGCTCCCCCGGCACCCGCCGTTCTAGAACGCGACGCCAGAGACTGACGGGGAGACTCGGACAGAGGCCGGGAAGGTGCCGGGAGTCGGGCTGGCGAGGAGGCAAATCTCGCGAGAATCTCTCGTTCTCCCTGCCCCGCCCCCGCTGCGTTCCGGCTCACCACCCGGCCCCCCCGCTGGTGCCAGGTGCGGTGACGTCACGGCCGGGGGTCGCGCGCCGCCCGCGTCCAGGTGCGGCGGGCGGATGGGGGAGGAATGCGGCGGAGCTGTGGCTAGTCTTCCGCCCTGTCGTTCGCAACAGCTGGCCCGGGTGTTGTGTATGGTTTGTCGCCTCAGATGTGTACAAAGAGTTTTTGCTGATAGGCAAAGTGAGCCTGGGTTGCGCCGCTTTCCGCAGCGGCGATGCGGTGTTGCTTTTTGCAGAGCAAAGCGGCGGCGAGAGAGGGCGAGCCCGCTTGCTCTTGACCTTCAGAGGCCCAGCTGTTAGCGGGACCCCGCCGTTTACGTTGCAAAGTTCTTTGCGAATCAGAAGCATTTCTTCGTGGGAAAAAAACCCTAGACACAAAATAAATCCTGTTTTACAGGAATAAATTACTGGGTTCCTTCAGTCTCTCTCCTCTGAAGACAACTTTCTAAATCCCTTTTCTCCTTCGAAAATAATGTCTTGCCTGATCGCGGGGAGAAATAGTCATGATCTGAAATATTGCCAGGCATTTTTTCTAGCCTCAATTTGAAGAAGGGCAGAGGTTTATTTAATCAAACATGAGCCTTTCTTAGAGTTAGAAGCCAGTATAATTAATTCAGCCAGTTTTTTTCCCCCTCTTATGTAAGTAGACCCAATTCCCGCACAGATGTGTGTGAGAGCAATATCTGTTGAACGCCAACCACTGTGCCTGGTGCTTTTAAAGAAATCGTGTCATTTAATTCTCACAATCATCCAACAGTAAAGCCGCCTTGCCCTTTGGAATCAGGCAAACCTGAGTTTCTGAAACTCAGCACAGCCGTGTACTTTTTGTGGGACCTTGAATACGTTAACGAACCTCACGGGACTTCAGTTTCTTGCTTCTGTTGAAAGAAATCTTTAAAATGCAAAGCACAGTGTCTGGTACTTAGTAGTAACCGTGTAAATATCCATTCTCACTATCTCATGCAGGCCTGCGTTTGCGGCCTTTTAGTTCTTTTATTACTTCTAAAAAGATTGCCCGTGGTACTTTTATAGCAAGAATTGTCAGTCACAATCAGAGGCCAAAAAGGAGAAAAGAAAAAAATTTAATATGCATACCTAAACAAGATGTACATGTTGGCTGTGGTGTATTGAAACCATGGAACACATTGTGCCTTTTTTCAAACAACAAATATTTATTGTGTTAAGTTCATTGTCCCCTACCAAGCAGATTTTTTTTAAAAAGAAAAAAAAAAAAACTCAAGTACAGTACAGCCCTTATCCTCAAAGATTTTGCATTCTAACTAGGAAGTGAGATGTGAACACATAGTTTATTAATAGAATGTGGTAGTGAGGATGAAATGCCTGAGAATTTAAAGGAAAATAAATTGCTATGAGTAAGGCAAGCTTCAGGGGGAAGGTATAAATTGAGCTAAAGCTTGGAGGTAGGCAATAATTTCAGCCTGGAGGAGCCCTAAAAGTAAGAAGTAGAAGTGGATATGCCAACAGAATATTCCTGAGCCTTAAAGGAATCTGCGGGGCTCCAGCACCCCATAAGAAAGTAAACCATTTAAAATTTGAAAGAATGAGGCTGGTGCGAGAAGAAGAGGATTCGTGAAAGGAAACAAAGAAATAATATATTGGAAGGAAACTAAATTCCTATTTTCTCTAGGATCCTAGACATTTCAAGAAGAAAGGGCAATGAATAAAACTGAAAAGAGGTTAAGGAAAACAAACAGAAGGCGGACAAAAGACCACTGGATTTGATGATATAGTTACCTTTGGAACTATAATTTCAGAATATGTATAACAATATGTAATGTATAACTATATATGTATCTATATATTTATTCAGAATATATGTGTAGCAGAAAAGTTAAAGGTTTCAGTGACTAAATGAATGATAAGGAAGTGGAGGCCACTGGGAGATAAGGTGACCATATTTTCTTAACCTGAAGTCAGGTCACATGATCTGATAACGAGATAAAACATTTACAATCAGTTCTATCCTAGAAATCCCAGGATCTGTATTATTTCCATAATAAACCACGTATTTTAGAAGTTTGAAAGTTAAAATAAGCAAAATCACTTTGCAAATTCGGAGGGCAATATCCCATTGAGGTAATGTTGAGATTCTGGATCCTAGAAGAAGTTGAAAGGATCAGGGAATAGGACCCATAGGAAAGGTGGAGAAAACTGAAGTTAGAGCTAAGAAGTTTCACCCTCCCAAAGGGAGTGCTGTCTTCCAAAGGCAAAGCCACAGGAAATCCCAATAGAAGAACGAAATCTAGAAATTGACTTTTTCAATTTACAAAATTGAATGTAAAACTGCGTTCTAAACTTTCAAATACTAAGCAATTGTTAGTTAACTACTCCATGGAGCTCTTTTCGTCTTGTAATTCTCACCTCCCCAACTTTAACAGGCTTTCAAAGTATGGCACTATATTTTACACATTTTTGTATAACTAGCTCTTTAACTGAAAACATTGCTTTCCTCAGCAATAAATCTTACTTGGATGATAGAAAATATGGTGAGAAGATAATCTCATACTTATATTCTGTCTTAACCCCAAATTCCTTTCAGCTAAAAACAAATTATCTTCTCTTTTTACCTTAATTTCCTTACTATCCTGTAATGAATTAGGTTTTCTCTATCCGTCTGGCCTCACCCTCCTTTGCATTCCCAGACAAATGGACTAACACCACTCTGACCACTCACTTTCTTTGTTTCTTGCTGAGTGCTGAGCACGTCGATCTGGGATGGAAGAGAATATTACAATCTCTGTGAGAATGACACACTTCCAGACCAACCTAATTCATGCTAAATTGACATCATTTCTTCTTAATGTTTTCTTAGGAATTTATCAGACAACATCCATACTGAAAAAATCATCTGCCTTTTATCCTTCTGGTAAAACTCCTCCAACCAGCAAGATTATTCTGAAGAAAATTAAATATTAATTCGACTGTGTTATTTTTAACCCACTCATTTAGCTCAAATCTTTTAGGCAACTAATTATGTTTTGTTTCTTTATTCTCAGTTCCACAGTACCAAATTTCCTGGCTGGTTTTCTTACAGTTATCTTGTTTTGCTTTGGCTAGTTTACTGCATACTTAAGCACAAATTACATCAATGTATAACCTGAGTTTTAAAAATCGTTCTTTAGAAAAAATCGCAGGAAATAATAATCTCAAACACATGCCTATACTGTGAGGTCATTGAAGGTGGAAAATCTCGCTGCTCAGACTGGTGGCCCATCGGCTTGTAACAAAATCCTGCTACTTTGCTGGCAATTTGAGGAATGTACTCAAACATATGACCACTCTAAGCACTTTTCATTATTGCCCACTAAGAAAAAGTTTAATTAAAAACAAGATGAGCCCATCCAAATGACTCAGGACTTTGCCAACTGAAAGGACCTTTTAAATAATGTTATTTGCACTTTATTCAGACAGCAGTGTCACTATAGAGCTGGTGTATGATGCGTAAATAATACAACCCCGTAGGCCTTGAAAGAGAGTCTCTTTCAAGAAGCATGACTTTTTTGAAGTGTTACAGCCACTCTCTTTTGAAGGGTCAGATATTTTAAGTAATCCCAACTGACAAATACATTTGCGTTTTTCAAATATCAGGCAATTTAATCATACACACAATATTATGTAAAGAATTTTGAGTCATGAGTCCACGTTCATCAACTCAACAAACATTTACTGATCGCCCGTTATAGACAAGCACCTGCTCTGCCATAAATACAGAGATAGAAAATATAGTCCCTGCCCTCAAAAGAGGAAGTACTGGGGAGTCTTTGGGTGTACCTTGGAGCAGTCCAATAAGGAGAGGAAGGGTAATGAGACAGCCAGGCCAACAAGCAGGTATACAATCAAACCCCTAGGATGCCTTTTGGGGGGCCAGGCTCGGGGATTTGAGGTTTTATTCTAGAAGTTATAGGTAGGTAATGAAGGATTTTAAGTGGGTAATTGATTTGTTCTTTCAGCCATGTCTACAATCACAAAAAAAAATCACACATCTCAAAAAAGTTAGATATAAAACCTTTGGTCCAATAAGCATTGATTAAGCACTTACTACCCTCAACCAATTAGTAAATATGTTTTTTACTAATATAAAAAAAGTGTAAACATATAATATACAAAGCACTATGTATTCTGGGCATTGTGAGAAATGCAATGCAGTAAACACAAACCCTGCCTTTAAGGAATGTGATTTTTCCTTATGGACAGCTGATCGCCTAGCCATAAATTGTTTCTGAAACAAGAAGTGGAAAGTTTATTTCAAATCCCTGTAACTTCCTTTAATGCACAGATGATAACACAGGTTATGTCCCGTCTGACATTGGAGCTTTTCAACTGCCTGTTCTGACATTATTTTGATGCCCAGAATTATATGCCTGCCAAAGCAAAAGAAACTCATAAACCAAGACGTTCCTCTCTGCATATCCCTGAGAATTCACATTCCATTCTGCCGGTTTCCAGGCCACATCTCACCCCTCCCACAATTGCACCACATTCTATACATGGCTCATAAGCAGATCTCCTCAATCTCCTTGTCAGCCCACACCTCCTTACCCAGCTTGGCCTTTTCTCACATCTACTCAAATATCTGAGGGTGAATTCAAGTGAAACTTGGTACATTTCAACCTCCTTACTCCTGAGGCTTATACTGATACCTCCAGTTTATAACCAGGGAGGCTCAGTCATTCTAAATGATCTCCTGCACACTCTGCCTACCTTCTTCTTTACAGAAGTGATTCTTCTTCGACATGGGCTATATCCCTTTTTTTCCTCTCTACAGTTGTATCTCTGATTCGGACCCTCATGATTTTATACTTGGGCTACTTTTTCTTCACCCTGAATTTCCTAGACTATATCCTCCTCCTCCTTTTTTCATTCTTCCTTCCTACCCTTTTTCTCTATCTTATACCATATCTCTCCTCACCCTTTAATGCTGTCCTTGGAGTGTCAATCCAGTTTGTCCAGTCTAGCAAACCCTGCTTAGGTAGCTTCTTTGATCTCCTAACCCTCCCTCAACATCAAATATCTTTTCACAGAATAATCTTGAACCTTATTGGGACTATTTTAAGGAAACAATGTTTTTTACACGTTAATAGCATGTATTCCTTAAATCAGTGAAGCAGGTTCTACTATTTTTTTGTTTCACGATATTAGCAACAATAGCAACAGTAATAACAGTGTACACCATCTGACCATTTTAAGTCTCAGGAACTGACCTACACACTTTGTATACCTCATCTGATTTGGCCCTCATTACAGTGCTTTGAGTTAGTATTATCACCCCCATTTTACACAGCCGGGAACTGAGACTAGTAATTAACTTGCCTAAGGTTACATAACTAGTAAGTGGCATAGCCTGTCCTTGAACTCAGGGCTAATTCCATAGCTGATGTTCCAGCCTATCTCAAGTCAATTTGCTCATTGAGCCATGATTTCTTCTTTTGTTTAAAGAGAAGGAGGAGGAAAGAAAGGGATGGGAGGAGGATCTAAAGGAATCCTTCTTCAGTGGTTTGTTATAAAGATCAACCAGGAAAGGGACTGGCACAGACTAGGTACTTGAAGCTAATGTCTTTTCCTTCCTTTAAGCATTCACTGAGGACCCACTGTGTGTCAGGTACTGTACAAGGTGCTTGTATAGATGAGTGTAGAGAAGTGATAAAGGAGACACTTTTCCTACCCTCATGGAGCTTATGGTCTAAGGGCGGGAGTAGCATGTCCCAAGTACACAGTGTATATCATCTATATTACTTCTCACATGCCACCTCCTACATGACTCCTTCTTTCTTAGATATATTCTCTCCTTCCTCACATACACTGTGTGTATACCTCTCCTAGGACATTTGGTATATTTTCTTTCATAATATAGCGTTATCATACAACTTTCATTTCCTGTTATGACAACGATGGCCTTTGAATGAATTCTGACATTATGTCCTACTGTCTTTGCATTCTTGCCAGCTATTAACACATAGGAGGCGCTCAATAATTATGTATTAAATTTAACAATAGAAAGACACTGCAAAATGATTTTTCTGTATCCTCAGGATTTCAAATCAAGGAATTATTACTTCAGTGATTAGATCAGATTCTTCTTATGAAAGCTGTCTTACAAATGAATTATTCGCCAGTCTGTTGGCCAACTCTTCCTGGAAATGATTAGCCAAGATGTGATTACCTAAGTTATAAGCTTAACTAAGTGGTCTCATCTATTTTTTCATAGAAGACAGGCCCTCTTAAAAAGTTAAGTAATAATTTTAAATTAATTTTTACATACCTGAATTTTCTTAGAAATATCATCTCAATAAAGCTGAAGATGTGTATTTAGAATAGATACAGTCTATGTATTACCAGGTCATAATTTTTTCTAAGAATGATGGGGTGGGAAGGAGTAGTGAAATAAGCACTGATAGTGTGAGAGAAATACTGGAACAGTCTTAACTCCCCCATAGTCTTCATGTGAGCAGCCACTGCTGACAGGTGAAGTCTGAGTTTCATCAGCCAGGCCTCTGCACAGACACATACTTGGGTTTATACGCAAGCATGTGTTCTCTTTCACCAGAAAACCACCACCTTATTCTTCCAAACTTACCTCTCACCCTAAAAAGTATACAAAGAATGAAGAAATCCAGGCTATTACAACACTACAATGTTGTGCTCAAAATACATTAAGGAGTCATGACCTGCTGGTTAGGAAATCAGTCACTGCCCATGTGCGGTTATACCTCAAATCAGGTAGGGAACGAGAACCCAGGATTCCAAGAGTCACTCAATGTTTCAGAATCCTATTAAACAACTAAATAAAACATTTACAGGACAGAAAGATGCTGTGATCACCACACAGCAGAGTTTTGTTAAAAGACCATCAATTTTCCAAGACCCGGGAAATTATATTAGGCCAAGAGAAAGAGCCTTAGAGGAATTTCTGTTTCTAAGTTCGTATAAGATCTCTCTTCCCCAAATGAAAGTGTTAGTTAAGGGTCTATTTGAATATCACCTAAACCAAAATGAAAGGGAAAAGAACTTCATGGCAGACTCTTTGTAGAGACAGGAATTGAAAGCACATGGGGGCAGTTTCAGTTATGAGGGGAGGACCCTGAAAAAGAGGAACTCTCTAAGCAAATGTATTGAGAGAGAGAACTGCCAGACAAGAGGCCTAAGGGAAAATCTCTCTTGTTTACTCATTCATCCATTTATTTGTTCATTCACTCATTCATTCATTTTAGGGGGAATTTTTTTTTTATTGAGGTCACATTGGTTTATAACATTATGTAAATTTCAGATGTACATCATTATATTTCAACTTCTGTATAGACTACATCGTGTTCACCACCAAAAGTCTGGCTGCCATTTGTCACTATACAAATGTCCCCTTTTATCCCTTTCTTCCTCCCCCCCGCCCCTTCCCCCCTGGTAACCACCAATCTGTTCTCTGTATCTATGTGTTTGTTTATCTTCCACAATGAAGGAAATCATAGAGAATTTCTCTTTCTCTATCTGACTTATTTCACTTAGCATAGTACCCTCAAGCTCCATCCATGTTGTTGCAAATGGCAAGAGTTCATCTTTTCTTATGGCCAAGGATACTTTTCCTTCTCTCTATATACCACATCTTTATCCATTCTTCCATTGATGGGCATTTAGATTGTTTCCAGGTCTTGGCTAATGTGAATAATGCTGTGATGAGCATAGGGGTGCATATATCTTTTCATATTAGTGTTTTCATGTTCTTTGGATAAATACCCAGAAGTGAAATTGCTGGATCATATGGTAGTCCCATTTTTAATTTTTTTAGGAACTTCTATACTGTTGTAAAAGGTGAAAGTCATGAAGAAGCCCACGTCTCAGAACAACCACTATTAACAGTTTGCTTTATATTAACCAGAATTTTTATTCATGTTCTAACATGTTAATGGCTTATAATTATACTAGACATAGTGCTCTGCAACTGTGCTTTTTCCATCTCTCAATAGACATATTTCCATGCCAATGCATTTATTTCCATATCAAGTCATTGCTTCAAATGGTTCATTCCTTTGTTTTACTGAACCTTGATTAACTCTGTATTAATGGACATTTGAATAATTTCAAGCTTGTTTTATTTTTTGATATCATAAACACTGCCTCAGTGAACATCTTTGTACATATGTTTTTGCACATGTGTGAAATTTTTCATAGAAGTGGAATTGCTAGATCAAAAGCCATCCAAAAAAGTTGTAACATTTACTCTTTTTCAACAGTCTACACTGTCACCAAAATTAATGATCTTTTGAATTTAGGCCTCATGGTAGGAGAGAAATTATAGCTCATTGTTTCAATTCATGTTAAGGAGGCTAATAATCTTTGTATATGTATATTGACTATTTCATTTCTTTGTCTGAAAATTGCCAACCTGCCAGCCCATATCCTTGGCTTATTTTTCTATTTTGTTTATCATTTTCTCATTGATTTCTAAGAACTCTTTATTTTAGTGATATTAGTTATTTTTCCAGGTATCCATTTGCTCTTAGATCCATTTCTTCTTTTCCCCTGGGTGTGTGTGGGGTCAAGGGTGCATATGGGGGCTGACCCCTGCATATTGCTTTTCCAGTCAGCCAGCTTCCAAATGAGTTTGGACAATGAGAGGCAGACGTGGAAGGCAGAATAATGGCCCCTCAAAGATGCCTAAATCCTAATCCTTAGAACCGTTGACCATGTTATGTTACCTGGCAAAAGGGAATTGGGCTGCAGAAGGAATTATGATTGTAAATCAGCTGACTTTAAAATAAAGGAGAGCATCCTGGTCATCCAGGTGGGTCCAAAGTAATCAACAAGGGTCCTTAGAAGTGGAAGAGGGAGCCAGAAGGAGGAGAACCAGAGAGATGGTAGAATGAGACGGACTTGACCAGTCATTGCTAGCTTTGAAGATGCAGGAAGGGGCCATGACCCAAGGCAGGTAGGCTCTAGAAGATGGAAAAGCTAAGGGAGCAGATTCTCCTCAAAAGCCTCTAGAAAGAGATGCAGCCCTGTTAACATCTTGTTTTTAGCCTGCTGAGGCCTGCGTCAGACTTCCGAACACCAGAACTATAAAATCATAAATTTGTATTGTTTTAAACTACATAATTTGTGGTGATGTGTTACAGCAGCAATAGGAAACTAAAACAGAGGGCCAGAGGAAGGGATAATCCATCCCCGTGCCCATCCCCTGCTTTCAGCAGCATCTCCAGCATCCACTATGTCCCTCTGGCTTCTGCTTCCAACAGAGAGGCCTGCATAGTTTTGGCTCCAGCTAGTTGTCCTTGACCCTTGGGCTCTAGGAATACCACGTCTTCCCTTTTCCCTTCCAGTTTAGGGGCTAAGAGGCTACCTGCTGTTGACAACTTCTGGAGTGCTTACAATATTTTTGGCTTATCACCTCTTTCATCATCAATGAAAACAATTCCTGTAGATTCTCTCTGTTTCAGACATTTAGAGATATATTTTCCTGGTTAGACCCTTGCCTGATAGAGTCTGCTCAAAGTGTTGCAAATATGTTTTCTTGCATTGATGTTTGTTTTTTACTTTTGATGGTGTTATTATGCTATTCCGAAGGTTTAAACCTGCATGTAGTTAGACTTATCAATCTTTTTGTAATGGCTTTTGAGTTTTATGTTACAGTTGAAAGGCCTTTTCTCCTCCAAAATTATAAAAACAACCTATCATTTTGTCTAGTTTTAAATTTTTTATTGATAAATAATATATAATCACAAAAGTGTATAAGTGTACAGCTTGCTGAATATTCACAAACTATAAAACTTCTAGTGATTATAATTTCACTTTCACATTTAAAGTGATATGTTTGGATTTGACTTAGAGTAGACGGAGTAAGATTGGAATTCAGATTTGTTTTTCCTCCAATGACTAGCTAATCATACTGTTTGACAATAGTAATCCATATTTCTCCTATGAATCTGGAAACTGGGGGCCAACTTGCTTACTCAGTTAGTTGTCTGTTTGCAAAAGTAGTTAGATAAAGCATTACTAAAACCCACCCTATAGATAACATCTCTGATGCTTGCATCACCATGGTAATGGGTGCTTGAGTTTTTCAGGACCTGAGAGTTGACTTCTTGTCCAGTTCAGGCTGGTTAAGACCACTGGCTCATCAACTGGGCCTGCAAGGATGACTGATAGGGGACCCTTAGAAGTCAAGGAGCTGAAAACTCCACCCTCAGATCATGGTAACACCACCATTTTGTGAACATGCACCCTATGGAGAGCCCTGAAGCTTGGCTACACTTTCAGAGATCATTAATTACCTCACTTCTCCTTACCTCCAATCATCTATTCCCATACTTCAGAACACCCTGCCCCCTTATCCCATAAATATCCCCAATCCCCATTTTCAGGGCGGTGGATTTGAGATTTGTTCTCCTGTCTCCTTGCTTGGCTGCCTTGTGAATTATCCCTTTCTCTGCTGCAAACTCTTCATCTTGGTGATTGGCATAATCACGCAGTGGGCAAAATCAACCTGGTTCAGTAACAATCTGAAATGCTACCTTTATCATATACTTAATTCTGCATATACTTGATCAGTTTATGGACTCTGATCTATCTATTCCTATGTTTGTATTTTACTATCTCTTAATGTTTTAATATAAAATTGTGCCAACCACCCCCTCACCCTAATTACTCATCTTCAGAATAAACTGTTTTAAATGTTTAGAATTAGAAAACGGCCTTTCCCCTGCAAGAAAGAGTGAGTCAAAATCAAAAACAAGCTCCAAGCCAGGTAACGTAGTTAATAAATTGTCTTGTGTACCTTTGTGCAGATATTTATCTTTCTACTACCAGTTTAGCCAGGACCTGCCACATGTGCGTTTCCAGTAGATAAATGGTTCCCAAGCCTAGCTGAGCATTAAAAGTATGCCAGACATACATTTTGATTAAATTCCAACTGATTGAGTATTAAAAATCAATCTTTATCAGAACTCATGGTTAGAGTTGGATATCACCATCATAGACTGAAATTCTGGCATACAGGAATAAATCTGAACCTTTCATTAAAATTATTATTACAATTTTATTTAAGACGTTAAAAGTTGAATTTTTAAATTTGGCATTATAGAGCAGGAACAATAATTTCTTAGCACTCCTGCTTACTCAGTTGATCCTACAGTCATTGTTATGCATATTTTGCAATGCTTAGAACAGCAGTCAGTGAGTGGGTAATACTTTTAGCTTGGCCTTGCCCAGATAGGACCTGCGACCAAGTTTGCAAGCTTCCCTCCTCCAATGGTAATTGACTAGGGCAATGTCTCTGTTGATTCACAAGAATATGGAATTCTCAGAGCATTCTTTTTAAATCTTGTTTTGTCGTTTGATTAGTGAAAAAATTGGTGGTTGTTTCGCATTTTTTGCTTTCCTAGAAGTCTTTGCTATGTCTGAATGAAAATAATTTAAAATGGAGCGTCACATGTAATTCTGAATCTTTTCCTTTCCATGAAATATTGAAATGGTAGAATTGACATCTTGCCTTTAATTTCTCATCACACTATGGAAAGAATTCCCAAATAAGATTTTTTTTCTTGAAAGATCAATGTTTAATTGGAAAGAAATAATGAAAAATTAAATATATACTTCATAAATGTTATTTTCTTTAATGAAATGAGTGCCAACATTCCCAAAACTTCTACAAAAATTGCTGTTATAGAAAACGCAATCTCTATTTTTCTTCCTTGTATTGTTATTTAAAACTTTATAAATGTTTATGGCACACAAAGGATACAGTGTTCTTCCCAAACTCTTTCTCAATATGTATTTTTACACTGAATATAGTTCATTGCATTTTTCAGCTTCTAGAAGCCACCCACATTCCCCTGGCTCATGGCTCCTTTCTCTATCCTCAAAGCCAGCAACTTTGCATCTCTCTGATCATTCTTCAGTAGTCATGTCTTTCTCTGACTGATTGTTTTCTTCTGTTTCTCTCCCACTTTTAAGGATCCTTAAAATTAGATTGGGCCCACCTGAATAATCCGGGGTATTCTCCCTATTGTAAAATCAGTTGATTAGCAACATTAATTCCATCTTAATTCCCTGTGACTATTTAATAAAGCATATTCACAGCTTCCAAGGGTTAGGATGGGGGATATTATGGAGGGCCATTATTCTGCCTACGGCAGCAGATGTATTTATATACATTTTATAAATCAAAATTCAGTTGCAGAGAACATAATCTACTCTACCTAGCTTAAGCAGAAAAGAATCTATTTCAATGGCCTCAGAAGTATTGGCTGAATAACTAACTAGACTTTAGCTAAGCTTCCAGGAGTCATTTCTGAAGAACACAAAGCAGAACCAGGCCACGAGAGAGCTGAAACTACTGATATGATCAAGTATATTTCTATGGAACCTGGAAGTGGTGGGTAAGGCTGTTGTTGTCTGTAAAAGCTTCACAGCCTCCACTACAATCAGCAAGCTGCCTCTGCTCAGTTGCGAAGCCGGTACTACGCTGCCAAATCGTGTGGCCTCTGCCATGGTCCACACCAGGAAAATGGATGCCTCCTGCCCTGTCTCTCTCCTCACTTAGCTCAGTTTCAAAATCAAGTGTCAGACAAGTGCATCTGATTAGAGGAACCTAAATCACATCAGGAACTCTGGTTGTAATGGAGTCAGGGAGATGTTATTTTTAGCTTTCTAGCCTCTGCAACACAGGAAGGCATACCAGCAGGAGGTTAAAAATGGATATTAAACAAATTAACCATGATATCTGCTAAAAACACACATGGTTTGTTTCTGAAAGGAAGTTCAAGAAACTGGTGCAGTGAACAGCTGGAGAGGGAAACAGAGTGGTTAGAGGATGGGTGGTAGGACAATTTACTTTCATTGTACAGCCTTCGTAACTACGGAAATTGGTGCTTTGCATATGTATTGGTTATCCACAACTAAATAATTTTTAAAATAGTATAGGGCAAAACAAAACCAAGTAAACCAAAATAAAAATAAAATGATCTCAAATGATTCTGATACAGCTGGTCCACAGACCAGGGTAGCCACGTCAATGAACACTTACAGAAATAAACATGATTTTTATTTGGTCTAGTTGAGGAAAAGCACAGTTAGGTGAAGCAGTAATTGATAATTACTGAAATTTAGTTTTATATCACTTTTATTATTTTTGACATCATTTATGGGTAAAAAATAATCTTTACTGTCATTTGGATATTTTCTTTACCTTGCATTTTGCTCGCATTTGTTACTTTCCCATTTCTTAGTGTGACTAGTTAACTAATATATGCACAAAAGACTAACTTTCAATTATCTATCACTTGGGTAAGGCTAACCATTTGGATTGAACTCTATAGCCAGGAACCACAATTCCACTGTTGGCCCCTGCAAGGATTGTAGATGATGCCAAAAGTGAACAATTCTATAGGATAGTCTTGCAAGAATAAAACTATTAAACTATGCAAATATTTGAGGCGTAAATTAAATATAATGCTGAGCCTGCGAGACTAGAAAAAGGGTTTATTTAAAGAAATGGGGACAGAAATGGGGAATCAAGAGGAAGTGGTATTTTGGCTGGGGACAACAATGAGATGATTTATGCCGCTTTTGGTAGTTAGAGATGGTCTTTCAAATAGCAGAGCCTGAGCACGCAGTTGCGATGAGGAACTGAAATTTCAGAAAGGGCAAGCCTGCTGCACATATGCATTTAATAATCATCAAACACATATAAAAACTTTATTATAAAGGTCTTGACAAAATCTGCTTTGCCATGGGCTAAAATCATGTTTCCACTGTACATAGTGATAGGAGTCTCACTCAGTTATATAAAATTAAGCCTATCAGTAGGAACTGAGCAGAAATGGTAACCTAAGGCTTTCTCTCTGAGAAATGTGGAATCAGCTCTAACTGCAATGAGCTTGTTGATCCCTCTGGGCTTACATCGCTGATTGGCCTGTGGACTCCCAGAGGCTAAAGGAGTCAAGTGGAAAACAGTTTAGTCAGCCCCTAGGTGACCACAGTACAGCATCTGGGAGAAGGTATGTTGATTCTCCTTCTAAGGCAGTTGAGAGATGTTCTCTTTTTTCTCCCCGGCTTTATTGAAGTATAATTGGTTACAAAAAACTGTGCATAATAAATGTATACATTTTGGTGAGTTTGGACATAAGTATACACTTTTGTTACCATCACTGCAATCTAGGTAACAAACATCTAGCCATCACCTCCGAAAGTTTCCTTATGGCCCCCTGCCTTTTGTTTTCTTGTGGTAACATGAGGTTTACCCTCTCAACAGATTTTTAAGTACACAATACTTTATTGTCACTATGGGCACTGTGTTGGACAGCAGATCTCTGAAACTTACTCGTGTTACTACTGACTCACTGATTGTCACAATCTTTTGAAATTGAGCCATTGATTGATCAGCAGAAGGGGCATGAAGCTTTGTGTGGAAACACTGGGTCTTCTATGTCCTACACATACACACACGCATAATTAAACTAGCTGTAGAATAATTGCCTTCAAAAGTTAATCACTGACTAGAACCAGGAAGACAATTCTTGGCTGCTTTCAATACTATCAACATGCGCCTGTAGACGTCTGCATATACTCCCATGATTCCCTGGAGAATTCACTGGGTGTGGAGGAAGAAACTGCTTCAAGCAGTGATCTGACCCGTGACCAGAAATCTGGCTCCATCAAAGGACAAAGTTGCAGACACTCTGTCAGATGCAATCTCAGCTGTTCAGCAGGAAGAGCCACTAGAAGCAGGAGAGGGGCCACCTGCCTGGGGTGAGGAATCCAGGCTCCCAGTGACTCAGGCCTTTTCTAAGGGGACTGGAATGTTGCCGTGGGACTATGCATAGAGGAGGTTGGTGGCTTTGCCGTTCCTCTAATGCCTAGTATAAAAGTTTTTCTTTGTCAATAATTGTTGAGGCCAGGATGCTGAGCAATGTGGCTATCAGGTATCAAATAGGATAATCTTGTCGCCAAGATGTTCACCTCTGTGGTGTGATTTCACATTGCTGAGAAGCTCACAGCGTCTGCTCAAAATTACTTCCCGGAACTCCTGAAATTCGTTGAACGCAGAGGAGTTCCGCCCTGTTCTGTGAGCCCCTAAGTGCTTCCTTCTGGGGGAGGGGGTGGATGGAATGTGTCCCATGGCGGGCAGGGCAGGGGAAGAAGAGCCAGAAAGTTCATTAGAGCAGTGATTCACTTGACTATTATTTTAAGCAGGGAAGTCTCCTTTATTTTCCCAAATGAAATTTTATGCACAATTCTGACATGGAAAACCAGAGCTTTTCTGTTTGGGGCTAGATTGTTGAGATTTAGGTCCCTCCTGCTGGACCCCAAAAGCTGACCCTCCTAAACTTTGAAAAATATTACAATTGAGATTAATTCCTTTAAAGTAATGTGTTCTCTTTTAAAATGTAAAAACTTGTGCAACCATGACTGTGTGAAGACGGAATCTATTCATGATTTAATACCCCTTGGTATGAACTACTTTAAATCAGATTTATATTTTTCTTAATAACTGGCTGAAATAAATACACCAGAGAATGTTAATTTTAGTGAAATAGAAAATAAAATTAGTTTTTGAAGCACATGGCATTATGAGGTAGACATAATGGAGGGCCTCAGGAGGCGGTTGGGTCCTGGTTTTGTACCCAACAGGTAAGGTACTGTGACCATGAGAAGTGACTTATTGTCACCTAATGTGGCACTTAGGCCATGTATTGCCTGTGTAACCTTGGGCAAGTTGCTTGACCTCTCTGTGCCTTAGTTTCTTCATTTATAACATGGCCATGATAATAGTACATATCTTATAGTGTTGTTTTGAGGGTCAAATGAGTTGATATTATTTAAGCCTTAGGACACTATCCATCACATAGGAAGCACTCTATAAGTGTGCAAAGTAACCATTTTTGACTCCTGATTCATAGTAGCAAAAGGTATCTGCCTTGCAGGTCACACACTCTAAGTCAACT
Source organism: Equus quagga (assembly GCF_021613505.1). NCBI lineage: Eukaryota > Metazoa > Chordata > Mammalia > Perissodactyla > Equidae > Equus > Equus quagga. Next base: position 18,223,794 of record NC_060281.1, read on the forward strand.
ATACAAAAGTTCTCCGTTTCCTGACATCAGCACGTAGTTTTACTTTACTCAGAAGTAATGGGATAAAAGTTGGTCCATGTCTTCAATACTATGCTAAAGAAATCGATAAACTTTGACATCAAAGACTATATCACGGTAAAGAATGTAATAACGTACAAGAATTTTTGAAGGAAGAAAGTGTGAAGAATTTCGCATCTGCAAAAGAGTTTGTCATCAAAAATATCCTAGTGCAAAAAATCATCGAGTTTGTTTATTTGTCAATATGAAGCAAAAATTTAATTCAGATGTTCTGGAAATAGAAAATGGTTTAACAGGGAAGAAAGCTCGGAGGACCGTGCAGGTGATTGAGAAATTAACCTAAGATTTAGAGATGTTGGGTAAACCTACAGCTTCTGATTATTCTGATCATTTTAACTACCCCATCCCTATAATTCTCTAATGAAAATGTGGAAGTTCAGAGTTTCACTGCTGGAAGAGGCCATAAAAGGTATTTAGTCCCACCCCCACCTGGTCCTTGAAGCTGTCCTTACCAGGTGGAATTCAGTCTGCGCTTCACCGCTGCCTTGGATTGGAAATCAGCTGCTTCTTGAGGCAGAGAAACCTGTCTTCAAATACCTCTGAAGGTGAGAGTTCTTTATATTGTTGTGTTTCATTCTGCCCTCGTAGGGTCTGACAGAATAAGTCTCATCCTTCTTTCTCATTGGCCCCTTTAAAAATCTGAAGATAAATCTCTTACTCTCAAGTCTTCACTTTTCCCATCTTAACATCTCCAGTTCCTTCAACCCTTTCCAGCTGACGTGTCTGAAGATCCTTTCCCCTCCTGGTTGATAGTCTCCATTCCAGGGTTTTCAACAAACCTTTAAAATGCATCAGATGCCCTGACCAATGCAGAGGAGCAAGATCTACCACCTACCATTCCAGACCCTCTGCTTCTATAATGAAGCAACCAGCACTTTAGGGGACCCTGCCTCACCCATCTTTTCCTCTGGTGTGGTGGGATTCGGGCTTTCCAGTGTAATTCATTCTGTCCCTGTTCAAAGTTCAATTCAGGGGCCAGCCTGGTGGCATAGTGGTTGAGTTCGTGTGCTCCACTTTGATGGCCTGGGGTCCATGGGTTTGGATCCCAGGCATGGACCTAAACACTGCTCATCAAGGCATGCTATGGCAGTGTCCCACATACAAAATAGAGGAAGATTGGCACATGTGTTAGCTCAGTGGCAATCTTCATCAAGAAAAAAGGGGAAGATTGGCAACAGAGGTTAGCTCAGGGCCAATCTTCCTCACCAAAAAAAAAAATGTTCAACTTTTAGCGATCTTTTCCTTTTGGATTATAATTTACTGCCATTCAACCTACTCATTCTACCAGTTTCATGTCATCTGGAATTTTGACAAGTGGGTCTTCATTAATGTAAAAATTTCAAGTAGAGTCAAGGACAAAGAGAGCTCTGCACCACACTGTCTCCTTCCATGCTGACGTTGACACCACTGGTATGTTTAACCATCTTCTAAATATTGGAAACATTTGCAGCTAGACTTACAGGCAGGTGAAACAGCGAGTAGCTTCAAAGGCATTATCAAGGTTTCCCAGCGTATCAAAACGCCTCTCCACTTTATTCTCAATACCATGAGTTATAAAAGTATCTGAGGTTTTTCCTCTTATTAAAATGAGTGTTAGTAAACGACTAATGACACTAAATCTTTCAGTCTTATCTGGGTGTAAATTTACTAGAAAACTCTCTGACAGCGAATTTTCACAGGGAGCAGACTAGAGACAGCAGGGCGGCCCTGGGCATCTGAGAAGTAAGAGGATTTGAAAGAAGATTGGAGACTCCTTGGCAAATTCCACTTACTTCAGCCTATCCAATACTTTTGGACCTCCAACTCTTTTCACAGTAATATATGATTACCTAAACTCTGTTAGGAACTTAAAAATAATCTCATCTTTTTCTATGATACAATATAAAACTTCATAGTGGAGAGTAGGTCTCAGCTGAGTAACAAACCAAGCGACAGAGTCTAATGAACAGGGGCATCTGGGTCCCATGAGCCACAGCCCTGTACACTTGTTAAAACATAAAAATGAAACACTTAAGAAGAGGTTTTAAGTTAAAAATATTTTAATTTAGGTCAGCATAGTATTTAATATTGTATTAGGAAATTTGTGGTATATAATCCTTAATAATGGTCGTCATATGTAACGATACTTAACACTCTTTTCCTGTTTAACAAGATACGTTATTAGATAAATTATGTACTGAAGCTTTACTTAACAAGTAAACTTAGAAAGGCATATCGTGTTTGCTTTTGGAACAAAATGAACTATTATGGCATTGAAAATGGATAAATGCTCTCACAAATTGATGTTTTGAATTTTTTCAGTTTCCACTTAAGAGAAAATCAACTGCTCTATTTTCTTCTGTGTTTCATTGACAAATGATGAGGTAATAGAGGTTGTGAGCACCTCCCCACAAATGACACATTGTGTGAGTAATGTCCAATAAATGAAAAGTCATGGTGGCCTTTGGATAGTTCTGTGTTTAACTTTGATGTTTTAAAAAACATCAGTACTTTTGGATATACTATTTAAGAATTGGATTTGATGACTATATCGGATGGAACTGGAGAGGATCGATCTGAGATCAACTTGGAGAGTTAGTATCATATTTTTGGTCCTTCTTGATAATCTTGTACTTTGTCATTAATATTTCTTTTGTTTCTGAGTGAATAGCTGACAATCCACTAGAAGTATAAATATAAGAATACATGAATTTAAAAAATGCTGTAAAGCTGTATATTGACCAAAAACTTCATAGTGGCTAGCAGGTGTCAGCTGAGTGATAAACCAAGTGACAGAATAATGAACAAGCACACCTGAGCCTGATTAACCAGAATCTCGTAAACTTTTAATAAATAGGGACAAAAGCAGATCCCATCACCGCCTTTAACAAACTGATCTTCTGTACTACTGGTTGGAAAACATTTTATAGTTTTGCACAGCACGGAGAGGTTCAAAGAAAAGTAAAACCTCCCAAATGTCTTGAAACAAGTACGGTGAAGAGCACAGTAAGATCTTTGTGTTACTCTCATTCCAGTAAACCCAATGCTTCCAGAGTCACTGAAAGGTAATGAACGTTGTTCACCACCACGAAGATACAGTGAACTTGTTCTGAATGTTGTGGTCTTGAACACAGTCACAATGAAATTAAATGTCATCTTGAGACAGTCAGTAATCTTAGTCAACTTGTGGGCTAAAGATTTAAATGTTCCCCGGGTCAGAGCTCTCAAACTGCACTGTCCACCCAAATCACATGGGGATGTTACAGAAACGCAGATTCTGATTCAGCAGTGAGGGAGGGGGCAGCTGGGGTTCTGGATTTCTCAGGTGATGCTGACGCTGGCTAGTCCACCCACTGGGACTTCAAGACCCTCTCCAGGGCTGGCGGGAGAATGTGAAATAATACTGTTAACGTTGTTCAGTGAGGTGAAGTAATGGGAAAACTATAAAGCTCCAAACAGGCCACATGTTATGTGAGTATAACCTATCCATTTCCTTGTTTCGTTTCAGTCCCTGGACTGTATATCTACCTGGCAGGTGTGAAACACCACCACCACCACTACCAACAACAACAACAAAGACTCATGCTTACCCCAAATCCATCTGTCTCCTGTCTAAAAACACACCACCCATGGAAACATTATTTGAGTTTTGTGAAGTTCTGAAAGCTGTGGTTATATATAAACAGACACCAATGGAGAAAGATGGGTATACAAATGGCAGGTGAGGAGGAAAAGCTGGCAGAAAAGAATCAGAGAGCATTGGCTAACCAGAAAGAATCCTGTATAACAACTCTTATTTACCTTTGGGTTCAGACTGGGATACGCTGTTTAGGAAGTGGTCATGTATTTCCTACCTCTGTAAATGAAAGAGCCGTATATCTGCATGAAAAGACCATATGAATAACTGAGTTCAATGTGTTATAAACTACCTCTTATTGTTGGGGTGGGAATGGGGCGATGCAAACCCCTATTGAACACCTGCTATGTAAAAACTGCTTTACGTGGATTATGTCATTTAACTTCCACTCATCCCTGAGAGGTAAGTTCAGTATTAAATACCCATTTAGGGGCCAGCCCCATGGTGTAGTGGTTAAGTTCATATGCTCCACTTTGGTGGCCGGGGGTTCACCAGTTCAAATCCCGGGTGTGGACCCACCCACCACTCATCAAGTCATGCTTTGGAGGTGTCCCACAGACAAAATAGGGGAAGATTGGGGCAGATGTTAGCTCAGGGCCAATCTTCCTCACCAAAAATAAATTTAAAAAAATCCATTTAAAAGTTGATGAATCTGAGGCTCAGAGAGGTTACAGAACTCGCCTAAATTTATACATTGACAGAGCCAAGCTTTCAAATCCATTTTTTATTGTAAGAGTATAGAATACCAGTCTGATATTTTTAAGACCAAAGATAGATGTCTATTTTGATGTTGAGTAGGTATTTTGAGTATCTAGAAGAACTGTAACCACTAGCATGTGGGGTGTGGTTAGGAAAGACCACATTGAGGATGAATGCTTTGCAAATTAACTTTTAAAAATAAGAAATATATAAATCTGGAAAAATTCAAACGGTATGTAAAGTTACAAAATGAAAAGTAAAATCGCTTTTGCCTCCCTTCTAGAAGCGAAATGGTTGGGTCAATGATTCAGAATCTCTAGGGTCGGAGTCCCAGCGCCCGTATGCTGTGGAAACACTCCAGTGATTCTGAGGTATAGTGAGGGGGAGAACTCTGACTAGATCACCCATAAGAGCGAGTCCTTCACTCCAAGACTGCTGTCACACAACTTATTTGATTTGAAGGTTTATTCTCTTCTCTTTTTCAAAGTTATCGTGAATCTACAAGCATTTGTTGAAAAAATGCAAATAGCATAATTTTCCACCAACAAGTAGGTGGTATATTTGAAATTCCAGAACAAAGTTGGTGAGCAGATCAGGTCTGTTTCCACCTGTCTGTGCTCCCAGCAGAATCATCCTCTGTCTGTGAGTCACAAGATCTGGCTGGCTGCTTCTAGCTTGTTCACTGAAACAAATCTTCAGCTGGTGAGGACGCTACAAATGAAGGGGTTATTTTGTTTAGTCTTTTTGTTTTTGGTAAGGAAGATTGGCCCTGAGCTAACATCTGTTGCCAATACTCGTTTTTTTGCTTGGGGAAGAGTGGTCCTGAGCTAACACATGTGCTAATCTTCCTCTATTTTGTATGTGGGACACCACCACAGCATGGCTGGATGAGCGGTGTATAGGTCTGTGCCCAGGATCTGAACCTGCGAACCCCAGGCTGCTGGAGTGGAGCATGCAAACTTAAATACTACACCACTGGGCTGGCCCCTTTTTTGTTTTTTTAAATTGTCCAGAATGGAAATTTATTTGAAGTGCTATTTCCTGGAATCTACGGGATAATTTAGATGCACTTTCAGGGATTTCTAATGGCTTCTTCTTGGGTGCCAAAATGCCATTGACACTGTTCTAGTCTCATTCAACTTCTTAGAGCTCAGTGACTGGGCATAACAATGGTGGTTTGAGCAGAAAGCCAATGCCCCCTGGTAAATAAATGGAAATACACAGTAATTTGGCAAAGTCTCCTTGATAACTAAAACTGAAGATAACTTGTTGACCATGTAATTTGATATCGAAATGATTCAGTGACTATAGTTCTTAGAACAGCAAAGATCAGAAAGAGTTTTTCCCCTCAAAGTTGCAGTCAGTGAAACTTGGCTATGAGATTAAATTCACCTAGTTGTGTGAACATCGAGCATGAAGGAAAAAAATTATAGCTTGGTGGCTGCCAAGTGGCACAATTTTTAATCCTTGCTAGCTATACTTAAAAAACTGGACACATTCTTTTAAATCAGTCTTGTCTTCAAATCTCTGTGCGAAGGGGCACTAGATACATGGGGCCAGCCCAGTGGCATAGTGGTTGGGTTTGCATGCTCCGCTTCGGTGGCCCAAGATTCACAGGGTCGGATCCTGGGTGTGGACCTACACATCACTTGTCAAGATGTGCTGTGGCAGCGTTTCACATACAAAATGGAGGAAGACTGGCATGGATGTTAGCTCAGGGACAATCTTCCTCAAGCAAAATGAGGAAGATTGGAAACAAATGTTAGCTCAGGGCCAGTCTTCCTCACCAAAAACAAAGTGGCACTAGATACATAAAATTAAGAAAAGAAAGCTGACCCAGGGGCACGTAGCACAGATGTTGCTGAAAGAAGCTTAAATGCATTTTCCTTTTCAGTCTTTGATCAAGTGGGCAACATTTTCTTAAAGGAAGTCTTTTGTAACTGGCATGAAGAAAGAAGGCATAGAACATATTAAAATATAAAATCAACTTGTGCGTCAGTGACTACTCTTGGCTAACTTCAAAGATTGGTGTTGTGGATAGTTAGGATTTTGAATCAAGAATTCAGAAATTCTGGACTGCAGTTTCTAGACTATTCATATCCAATTTCTAGATTACAGTTTCTAGGAAAGTATGAATGAGGCAGTAAATTGACACTTACACAATGATAATTTTCCTATTTCAGGTTCCTGACTATAATGAGGGGATGACCAGTCAGATGTAATGCCAGTTGTACTTGAAGGTGATAAGCAAATTAAACCCCAAACAATTCAAGATTTAAAGTAATTAAAACCAGAACAAAAGAACATAAACTATCAAACATACAGAATATAAACTATCTTTTATTTATAAGAATAAATGAAAGAAGAATATGAACTCTCAAAACAAAAACAGCAGCGGGATTTTGACTGCGCCTAATTTATTAAAAAACAAACAAATACAATTTATTAGATTTTTCTAGCACAGAATTCTACAGGGCTTTCAACTTCTGTTTTGCTTAAATACTCAACAGTTTGGCCCCACAGCAAACCTGGAAACCTCCAGAACACAAAGTTGCGCTACTCTATCCAAACCAGCTATAAAAACCCAGATTGGTTTTCTTGATTTGAGCCACAGCATGCAGAAGGGTGACGAGAAAGTGACGTAACCCCTGTGAAAGAGGACAGCGTGGCAATTTCAATGAACTGCGACACTAATTGTCCCTCCCGCTCTCAGGGAGAAAAGAATACCTTCTAGAGGTTCCTTGCATGATGGCATTCCCAAAACCAAGGCTTTTTGTGACATCTGTCCAACTCTGTCACTAACTGGCAGGTTCAAATGATAACGTCTCATGTACAGCCCACCAACTTTATAGCACAGCTTATCATTTCCTATCATATATATTGATTTAAAATTTTGAAGACTTGCTATTAAAATGACCTGCAAGATAATTTTTTAAAACAAAATTATTCCATAACTTGCAATGCACGAATATCTCACAAAGTTGTGTCAAAAATTATTCATTCAAATATTGATTCAGTGAATATTTATTGATGATGGACTATACGCTAGGCACAGTTCTATATTCTGGAGACATTACCATGCTCTCGTTATAGTGATAGCACGTATTTTAAAAATAAAATTTAAACTTGATTGATAATCCCTGTTCATAATTTAGCTTGCCAAGATTTCAAAGAAAGAATTCGTTCACAAAATCGTGGCCTAGAATGTATAAAATGAGACTATCTCAGCATGCGATTTCCTATTTTCTGAAACAAAAATGTTAATGTAAATGAGATACAGTGGTTTGAATCTATCGGGAAGTTTAAAATGACCAACTATGGTAAAATTCCCACTTCCCCAAATGGTTAATAAGATTTTTCTACACAGGCGAGCAATGTGGTTTATATTCTCATACATCGTACGTCTTAACCACATAAAAACATAGAAGCTACTTTGAATGCGTAATTATGCAATGCAGGGCATGGAAGAGAATACAAATGTGGGAGCTCAGGTATTCAAAATTGGGCGGAGCTGTAGGTCGGCTATTCCCAGGTGGAAGAATGTTTGGAGCAGCACAGGCATCTTGAGACCCATAAGCAGGAGAGCAATGAAAGAAAGAGAGGGGATGATGTTGGGTAGGGCAGAGTCCCTACTAAAGACACTGAAGATGGCCCTACAGGGAAGGACACAAGAGTTGACTTACTGACGCAAAAAGCTAGTTTTCTGATCCTCTTTCTCCTTTTCCAACACTTCCAATTCTCCTGTCTTTAGCCTTTCTGGATTGATCAGATGAGTGAATGTTTTCTTCATCCTGTTTATAAAACCCTTGTACACTTCTTAATGTTCCTACCAATCATGCATATACCCTCAATCTGTGACCTGACTGTCTAGGCGGAAAGAGAATTGTTTTGAGTTATTTAACCTATGTTCTGATATGTTGGACAAGTCACTTAAATTTGAAAAGGCCTCAGCCTCTCTCTATAAAATGAAGGAGTGGGTAACATACAAATACATGGAGATTGTAAGTAACTGAAAACTTGGACTTAGCTGGCTTAAATAACTGAGGAGATTTATCACTGGAAGTCCAGAGACTGAGCAGGCTTTGAGGTTGGTTTAGAGTAACTCTAGCTCCTGTTTTTGCAGTTCTGCTGGCTATGCTCATCTCTGAGTACTGGTTCATTCTCAGAATAGCATCCCTCTTGATGACAAAATGGCTGCAGAGCTTACCAGCTTCACATCCCCAACTTACAACATCGAAAAGGAAAAGGAGTGTCTCTCTTTTGAACAAGGAATATTCTTTTCCTAGAGGTTTCCCCCAAACATCCCTCCTTCTTGGCCCAAATTGGATGCCATTTCAATGCCCAATTCCATTGTATTAGTTCTCTAGGGCTGCCATAACAAAATATCACAGACCAGGTGGCTTAAACAGCAGAAATTTATTTTCTCTTGGTGTTGGAGGCAAGAAATCTGAGATCAAGGTGTTAGCAGGGTTGGTTTCTTCTGAGGTCTTTCTCCTTGGCTTAAATTGGTCGTCTTCTCCCTGTGTCCTCACATCGTTTTCCATCTGTACTTGTCTGTGTCCAAATTTGCTCTTATAACGACCCGAGTTGTATTGGATTAGGGCCCATCTTAATGACTTGATTTAACTTAATTACCTCTTTAAAGGTTCTGTCTCCAAATACAGTCACATTCTGAGGTACTGGGGACTAGGACTTCAACATATAAATTATGGGGGACACAATTTAGCCCATAACATCCGTCCTAATGGCAGGTTGGCTTAGGCTGTGATTCTGAACCAATGAGATCATCCCCACTAATATATTGGCCCATTGCCATTGGCAGCGTGGGGGAGGGTGGAAGACTGCATGAAAATTGGGCTCACTGAGGCAGTCAGCAACAAGTGACACTCGCTATAGGAGGGTTGGGCTAAGTGATGGCTAAGATCTCTTTAGCTCTAAAACTCAGTGATTCAAAATTCCAAGTGTTTTTCCTCATAACTGACTAAAAGTGAATTCAATACAAAGCAAAAGGTGGAGCTTTGATGACAGTAGACCAGAAATAGAGGATCAAAAAGTTATATTGCCAGAGAAGCCAGGGGCAGGATGAAATTCTCTTAGAGATGTGGCTCTATTATCTCGTGATAGTGGCAATAACAAGTGGAAAACAAGACCATGAACTCCAAGGGCTGTCTGTGCAGAGGGAGAAAAAGGCTCAGCATATCCTATATTCCATCCTATTGAATATGATAAGAGCTCGGTAAATGTCAAAGGTGCTGATAAAGACAGTTGATGGAAAAGTTCTTCTTCTTCGGCCTCCATCTTTGATTGCATTAGGTTAAACTAGGAGAAATGGATGTTTTGTAGGTTAAAAATGATTAAATATCAACATTTTCATGGTTCAACCTAATAAAGACCTTTCCCAGGCCTTAAAGATGTGTATTCTAAAACAAAGCAGCAAATATAAGGGATTTATGAAAGAAAAGATGTCTCAGAACATAGATTCACTTTCAGCCTGATGGCCCCCAGAGACTCCATTTATGATCTAATACAAAATGATGATAATGACAATCATGACTGATAGAGAAAAAGCTTAATTATATTTAACATAGTCTATTTTCTATATCTCGGGAATATATAATAAATGTAAAAACATTCAAATAAACTAACAAAAATTGTGGCACTTTTTACTCTTGGTTATCTTAGAGGTCTGTCCCTATTTATACTAACTAACTGAATCCCCAGTGCTAGATGGGAACTTATAATTTTTTGGGTTTTATGTAAACAGCAGAAAAATGATTTCGCTCCTTAACCCTACCATCCACCTTCTCTATCTTCTAAGGTTATTGGAGCTAAAATTCTAAGACTTATTTGATGGGTTGTTTGTTTTGTGTAGATCTCAGGTTAGAATTTGTTTTTAAATATTTTTTTTTCTGCTTTTTCTCCCCGAATCCCCCCAGTACATAGTTGTATATTTTAGTTGTGGGTCCTTCTAGTTGTGGCATGTGGGACACCGCTTCATTGTGGCCTGATGAGTGGTGCCATGTCTGCACCTAGGATCCGAACAAGTGAAACCCCGGGCCACCAAAGTGGAGCACACGAACTTAACCACTCGGCCACTGGGCCGGCCCCATTTATTTTTTAAATTTTTTTTGAGGAAGATCAACCCTGAGCTAACATCTGCTGCCAATCCTCCTCTTTTCCTGAGGCAGACTGGCCCTGAGCTAACATTATGCCCATCTCCCTCTACTTTATGTGTGGGATGCCTACCACAGTGTGGCTTCATGAACGGTGCCACGTCCACACCCGGGATCCAAACCGGCAGACCCCGGGCTGCCGAAGCAGAACGTGCAAACTTAACCGCTGAACCATCAGGCTGGCCAATATTTTAAAGTACATATTAAATGTCCTAGATCGAAAAGAAAGATAGGTCCCAGCCTAGGCGAGTCTCACAAACTTATTACAACATTATTTTTGACTCAGACTTTGGTCTCATTTTCTTTCTCCCAAGAGTGGGCAATCATCTTCTACTTTCATAGAAATTTTGTATTGAAGAAGTTTCCCTTTGTTATTTAATATCCCTTCCTTTAAAATTACATTTGATATATGTAGGATTTGCATTGATAAGGGAAAATTGGAAGGCTCCCCAAAATATTTCCTATAAATTTCTAATAAAAACATCACTAGTGGCTTCTCTACGGAAAAGCAATTAAGAAGAACCTCAGTATAAGGTTTTAAAGTTAGATTACTTTATTTTACATGTTCTCAAAGAAAATTGTAACTTTATCTGCACAGAATCTGAAAAACTTAAGTTTCTTACATTTTTGCAATAGAGCAAGGATATTAGTTGCTAACAAAGTTTTTGGGCTGTGTGGTTAGTAGAATAATGCAGGTTTTTATTAAAACACAGGAGAATTCTTTCTGTTTGAGAAATTAAAGGAATGTCTTTTTCTTTTTTTGTTTTCCTTAAGGCAATCTCTAAAAAGTACATTTCTATTATTCAATTACTAAGTTTGTTGAAGTTTAATTACTTATGTAGCTATGATTGGCAGAGACAAAGTGCAAAAGTCATCTTTTTCCTCCACAGGGTCACCAGTGCTGGCCTGCATTACAGACCACTGTGGGAGGTGTTTATTTTGCAATTAAATAAGGGTAAGGAGAATGTTCTGAAGTTATTGCTTAGTGCAACTCCCATCACCCTTCCCGCTATTCCTTTTCAAAGATTATTAAAATCAAGGCTGAAAGTGATTTTGGTGAAGTAAAATTCTGGGCTTAAATAAATTAGTTGAAACTTAACAGGGATAAGTGTAAGCATTTGCATTTAGGTTCAAGTATGAAACGGACATGTGACCTGGAGGCAGGTCACTCTAAAAAATCTAGAGATTTAATCACAAGCTTAAAATTATTCAAATTGGCTATCTTGTACTGCAAAAATAGAAGTACAATTTTAAGATCATGCCAGGTAATACTCCCACTGATCTATGAACTGGTCAGGCCACACTTGGAGTATGTAATAGTGAAAATTTTAAGAGTGATATTGATAAAATGGGGACAATGAGTGGAACAGAAAACTGAGTTGTGTGAGAAACAATGTATGGCATTAGAGATGCTAAGGCTGAAGAAGAGACAGACAGAAAAAATTCACTAACATTCAATTGGTGTCTCCTTTGTGCCAGGAATTGTGTCAGGTGCCTTCTAGACCCTTTCAATTCTATGCTGTGGGGATTATTATCTTCATATTACCAATGGCTATGCAAGATTAGGCAACATGTCGGAAGGTCCTTCATTAGCCAGCTACAGAGTCATCACTCCAACATTTGCTTGTCTGGTATCAAAACTTTCACTTTTCCTATCACATCGTAGGCCACCATCACCTGCCTTAGGTTCTACTGAAAATTATGTGTCAAGAGTTGCTTCTTTCAACCCTTTGTTCAACACTATTTGGGGCACCTGTAATATAACAAGGCATTGTGTCAAGAATTCTCCCAGAGTGAGTTTATAGCTTCTTAGAGGAAATAAAAATACGTGCCTAAATAACTATTGTGCAAGATGGGAAATGTAACATGAGAAGTACAGTTAGTGTGCTTCAGGGAAGCAAATGTTGCTGCTGAAATGTGGCATTTGAACTGGGCATTGGAAGACAGAGGGATTTAGATGTGCTGAGATGTGGCAGGGAGGGCCTCCGAGACAGACAGAACAGCATGAGTGTGGGAAAATGGAATGCATGCCTAGGAAACGCTAGAAATAAATAGCTTAGTGTAGCTCTAGCAATAGTATGAGGAGATCAGTGGGGAGCAAACAGGAGAGATGGTTTGGCCTAGATGAGGGAGGGTCAGAAATACCAGGCTAATGAGTTCTGTAATATTCTGTAGGTGATGGGAAGCCACAACTGATATTTTTAAAGTAGGGCAATGTCAAGGCCACCCAACCCTCATACATATCACCCAACTGCTGGCCTATAAAATGGAGTCTTAACACACCTTTCTTTGCTTTTCTCAATCTCCTTTGCCTTCATTTCTTTCCACTAATCAGTATTGTTGGCTCCCTGACTTCTACCTTCAACCCTGGGCCCCGTGTATTTGCCCTTCATCCTTCCTTTTCTGGTATTTGGACTCTAGTTTTCTCCTGTGCACTGTGCTTTGATTCACTATCCATCCTTGGATTATTCCATCATCTCAGATAGGCTCATGGTGCCTCAGCCGTGGCCTTGGCCCTACAGAGCATACTCCCACAGGTATCAGTAAGGATTTGAGGTTGCAGACTAAAACTACTCCAGCTAGTTCAGGCCAAGAAAAATTTTTTAATTTCATCAAGGATGTTTAGTACCTCCTGGAATCTCCAAGAGTGCTGGATAGTCAGGCCCATAGGCCCTGCACCCAGGACCCATGCCCACATTTGTACTGTAAGGGATGCTCCAGGGGAGAGGGCAGGCCTGCTGCTGGGCACAGGCACATAGATCGTGCAATGACCGCAGGGACTCAATACAAAAAATTTCTCCAAGGATATTCTGGAAGAGCTGATGCCTCTGTTGTCATTCCTGTGAAATGGTAGATTGCAAGGGCTCCTACTTCTACGATTGTTTTCTTCTGGAGTGAAATCTTGATAATTACATCTGATTGGTGAAGCCTAGGGGCTTACAGGGATGGATGCATCATGGAGCTTATGAAGCTTAAGCTTGATATAGAAAAAAATGTCAACAAATGTAATTGAAGGGCAAGTGTAACTAAAAGGCAGATTAAACAATATGCTGCTCAGGATGAAATACTGGAGATCGTGCTTTGATTTGAATCAAATTTTAACCTTTTTACTCTAAAAATAGCAAAACTAGGAAGGGTTACCAAAACAAAACATGGTTGGCTTACACAAACAGATACAGTAACAGCAGCTATTTATAGAGAACTTTCAAACCTCCACGTATTATACTAACTAATTTATATATATATTACTTTTCTTATTCTTTATAATAACCCAATATGATAGTGTCATTATTCTCATTTTACATATGGATAAACTGAGTCTCACAGTGGTTAAATTCCCTGCCAATTTGCAAACAGTGGTCTGAACGCTGAAACCCATACCAAAACATGTAACTAGAGCATTATATTGCTTTTCAGCATTCAGCTGTTCTCTATCTTGCCTCATTATTTTGCTGGAACACACCTATGTGGAGAGAGCATTATGCAAACATATATGCTTTGTTCCACCGCAAGCATGGCAGGTTAAATTTAGCTTTGATAGTCTCACACCCAAACTAAGGAACAATGGCCCATTCACAGTTGCACAGAAATAGATGACCGAGTAGATTGGTTTTTTCGAATGACTGACTTTCGGCAACTCTGCTGTTTGGGGTGCAGAGCTTGTCTAAGGGAGGCAGCATGACTTAGCGTGAGTTTGTTTGAAAAACAGGAAGAGAGAAATTGCTTGTATATCATGGGTTGCGTTCAGTCTTTCTTTTCCTCGTAAGCTTCAGATGGAGGACTTAAGCAACTGGGCTCCAGGACAATGGGACCAGGAGATGGTGGGCATCCTTACCCAGTGCTTGCCTACAGGCATGTAGTTGCACAGGGGTAATAAAATATCCTATGTCGCAGTCCAACTGAGGCAGGGAAGAAATAGAGATAAGAAGAGATTGTAGATGAACTGTTTCCTTTCTCTCTTAATCAGGGCAAGCAACTGGATATCTCTATCTAAAGTAACCATACGCCCATTTTTAGCCCCTCTGATTTTCTCCATTTATCATAATTATTTTTCTTATTGATTTGCTTATTATCTGTCTTTCCCCTAGAGCATGCATTTTTTACAAGGATAAGCTCACCTTCAACCGGGTAAAGATTGGTTCTTGGAGGGGCCAAAAATTGCAATCTTTCTATGTATAAAACACAGATATGGACACCGTATGTAAACAGATACACAGTATATCGGTAGTATTAAAGTTTGATGGTGTAGGCAGTTAGGACAAAAACGTCTAAAAAGTTTCCTTGGAGGGTCAATAATGAAAAAGGTAGAGAGAGACTACTCCAGGGGGTAAGCCTCAGAAGGGCAGCGCCTACAGAGCCCTTGTAGTTTGCAGACCCAGTGTCTAGTGATGTCTTGCGCAGAATAAATATTTTGCAGAATCAATTCTTCATTTGCCTTGCTAACAGCTAATCACATTCCATATAATCTTGCCATTACTTTAAAGGGGGAGGGAGAGTTGGGAAAGGGAATTATGTAGAGGAAATATATTTTCTTTTCTGAAGGAAGTGAGGCAGGTAAGGCAAGGGTACATCTATAAATAAAGTTTCAACTCAAAAGTGAAGTTACTTTCTTCATTTTTCAGAAAGCTATTCCGTTACAATTAGCTAGTGTCAGCTTTTAGATATCTCCATGCAGAATGCCAACTTAAAAATGGGCACATAGCATTTAAATCAGAAGTTTCTTGTTATTCTCATGCTTTGCCCAATGACGTTGCTAGGTATTGTTGTATCTTCCACATGAGCCCAGACTTGAATGTGGTGAGCTCAAAGCCCTGACTGCCAAGAAGTGCTCATGAGTGGGTGTGAAGTGTGGGAGAAGAGAAGTCCAATGGCGTCCAGCCACTTCCTCATATCCATTCTGGGCCAAACAGGTCCCATGCCCTGCCTCCTTACAGACTAATATTGGCTTCCCTTTAAGTCAGGGTTGGGACAACTGAAGATAATTGAGATAGTAGGCATTTCTTGTGGTCCTTATTTTCCCAGCCCAATACTTTTTCCTACGGCTTCCTCTCATGAAGTAAAAGTCACATCCTCACAGCGTTCTGCAGAAACAGAAGTGCCACAGTCATGATCTGCTGTTAACTGACTTCTCCTCAACCTTATGCTTTAAGTGTCCATGGTCATTTGGGAAAACTTTCAATACAAAGGTTTGGAAGGACATTCCATTCTTTGGTGTTGGTTCCAACACCTCAGTCTCCTGTTCTGTACACCTCAAATGGCATGAGATTCCTTGCATGTTGGTTTAAGTAGACAGAAAGACTCTTCACAGCCTCTTCTGTCTGGAAGAAATTTCTAAATATTAATTAGAAAAGTTTCTGAGTAAAGCTATAACAATAGTAAGGGAATAGAAAATAAATTTCTTTAGAAAAGGTAAAATTATTAGTTTATTCTGAATGAGACAGCTGAAGAATCATTTAACAAATGTCTACACACAAGATATGAAAATATGTCCCCATATTTCTCTATTCATTGTAAGACGATCTAAATGTTCACCGAAGTGATTACACAAGGATACATGGTTTTGCAGTAAGGAAAAAGTGTGTTCCATTGGATGGAAGGAGGAGACTTTGACTGTGAGAAGGTTATAGAAAACACGAGGGTTGTCAGCCTTTAAGAGTCCACTCTTCCACTGAGACTTTTGGAAAAGGAAAAAGTGATAGATGAGGTTGAATGTTAGCCAGAGTTTCCACGATAGGTGTCTCTTGATTTATCTCCAAAAGAATATCCTCAAGATCTGGCCTCAGTAGAGCTTGTATTCAAAATTATTTTTTGAGTGCAAGTGAATGCTCCTATGGAGCTGCTGTTCCATTCTGTCATCCGTCATACATTTTGTGAAATCAGTGAGCCTGTGTAAGGGTGAGGGTCAGAGCTGGCAGGTTGCTCCCAGTGAATGGAGAAGATCTTAGCCATACCAGCATTACATAAGCCATCCCCCCACAGGAGGGTAATAGAGGTCACCAACTTGAAGCGAGAGCAATGAGGAGGAACTGAGAACTTTGAGTGAGGGAAAAATTTGAAACAGCCCATGTGGGAAGTATATCTGAGAGTTCACGTGCATTTAAAAAGTGTTAGTGATTTTCAGTAGTCAAAAGATGAAGGACCTTTATACAGAGAATTTTAATCTAGAGAATTCAAACAATCAGAATGTATTTTTTGAGGAAAGAGTGAAATTATGAAAGTACAGTAGAGGCTCTCTTAACAGGGCTCCATTTAACCCGATCTCCAGATTAGCCAGTCCTCTCCATTCTCACTGTAACATTTTGGCAGATGTCCCTGCCATGCTGTCATGCTGGCTCATTCACTGCTTTCTAGCTCTCTGCTACTCCCATCAGTTGAATTGTTTGTGCTACGAGTACTTGCTATTGTAATTATGCATTTTTTCTTTTTAAATTATCACACATTAAAGTTGACTTTTTTCATGTACAGTTGTATGAATTTTGACATATTATATTGTAAGTATGACATATTGTTTCGGTTAATATAACCACGACCAAAATCAGGATGCAGAAAAGTTACATTACCCCCCAAAATCCCTTATGCTGTTCTTTTACAGTCACACCCACTCCCCATCCCTACTCTGGCAATCGCTGATCTGTTCTTCAACCTATAGTTTTGTCCTCTTGAGAATGATAAAATGAATTTATGTAGTACATAAGCTTTTTTTTTTTTTTTTAAAGATTTTATTTTTTCCTTTTTCTCCCCAAAGCCCCCCGGTGCATAGTTGTGAATTTTTCGTTGTGGGTTCTTTTAGTTGTGGCATGTGGGACGCTGCCTCAGCGTGGTCTGATGAGCAGTGCCATGTCCGCGCCCAGGATTCGAACCAACGAAACACTGGGCCGCCTGCAGCGGAGCGCGCGAACTTAACCACTCGGCCACGGGGCCAGCCCCAGTACATAAGCTTTTGAGACTGGCTTCTTCCATTCAGCATAAGGCTTTTGAGATTCATCCAAATTGCTGTGTTTCAATAATTCATTCCTTTATATTGCTGCGTGGTATTTTATTGTATGGATATGCCACAGCTTGTTTAGCTTTTCACCCATTGAAGGACATTTGGGTTGTTCCCAGTTTGCTGCTGTTATGAACAGAGCTATGATAAACATTCATGTGCAGATTTTTGTGTGAACATAAGCTTCCATTTTTTCTAGAGTGAATACACCATAAGTGGATTGCTGGGTCATATGGCAAGTGTATTTTTAACTTTATAAGCAGCTGACTAATTATTTTCCAGAGTCGCTCTCCCATTTTGTATTCTCATCAGCAATGTGTGAGAGTTCCAAGTGTACTGCGTTCTTATCAGCACTTGGTACTGTCAGTATTTTTAAAGCCATTTTAATAGGTTTGAGACAGTATCCCATTACGGCTTCAATTTTCATTTCACTAATGGTTAAAGACATTGAATATCTTTTTGTATTCTTATTTGCCATCTGTATATATTTTTTTGGTTAAGTGTCAACCATTATTTCTTCAAATATATTTTCAGCACCACACTCTTACTTCTTTCCTTCTGGGACTCCAATGAGTCAAGGGTTAAACCTTTTATTGTCCTACAGGTTCCCAAGGCTCAGACTATTTTTATTTTATTTTTTAAATTTTTTTCTCTTTGTTGTTCAAATTGGATAATTTCTATTGATCTTCAAGTCCATTGATTCTTGCTCTATTATTTGTCTCCATTCTGCTGTTGAGCTCAGCAAGTGAGTTTGTTTCTTTCAGTTATTGTACTTTTCAGTTCTAAAATTCCCATTTGGTTCTTCTTTATATCTTCTCTTTTCTTGCAGACACTTTCTAATTTTCTATTTGATTCAACTGCGTTTTGATTGCTTGTTGGAGCATTTTATAACAGCTACTTTAAAGTCTTTATCAGGTAATTCTAATATCTATGTCATCTCAGCTTTGGTATCTGTTAATTGTCTTTTCCTATTCAAACTGAGATTTTCCTGGTTCTCTGATATCAAATAATTTTGGAGTGTACTGTGGACCTTTTGAATATTATGTTATGAGACTCTGAGTCTTGTTTAAATCCTATGGAGAATGTCGCTCGTCTTGGCTTAGCAGGCAATCAGTCTGGTTAGGTTTAGGTCATAATTTCCAACTTACCTTCGGTGGGCTGTGGTTCTAATGCCAGCTCCGCATTCACGGCTTTGCAGTGCTGTTTGGATCTGTCCCACGTGCGCACCACCCCGAGACGTGGGTAGATAGTCTATCGGTTAAGTGTAAATGCTGACTTGAGCCAGACCCACGTATGTGCAGCTTTAGAGTGAACTCAGGATTCATAAAAAACTTTATGGGGTCACTTTCCTGAACTCTTCTCTCTCCTAGACCTCCTGGTACTTTCCAGTTTCCTGGATTCCCCTTTTTTGGCTCTCAGGCCTGAAAAGTGGGGCTCTATTTACAATTGGGTTGCGAACTTCCGCAGCTGTGCCCACCTGTGGGCTAAGCCTTGGGAGGACAGGAGGGAAACAACGCACTAACCTCAATGCTGCTTCAGTCAGTGGGACTTCAGATTCCAGACTTTCCCCTTCCATCAGCCTGCCATTATTTACTTTTCAGACATACAGCTGCTCCATGCATTCCGTCCAGATTTTACAGCTGTGTTCAAAGGGAGAGACAGAGAGAAGAGTGCTTGTTCTTATCTAGACTCTGAACTTCTATAGAGTTTAATTAAACATTATGGAAACCAATATGAGAACAGAAACAAAAGTGGTTAAAGTTTTTTTGCAGTAAATTTAATGTTTTGAAGGGACTTCACAGAGGTGAGTTGGTAAAAAGAAACTTATCCAATCTGTAAAGTAGAAGATTGGGAAAGCCGTGAAATCCAGATGAGTTTTTCACTTGTTTCACAACTGTGTATAAGTTCTTACTCCACTTTACAAAAATCACATCCAGGAAATCACAGGTGATGTATCACGGGTGTGTTTATGCTGGAAAGAACCCTCAGAACTCCAATTAGCACATCCGTTCTCCATTAGAGGTCTTGACTCTCCGTTAAAAGTCTAGCAAATGAATTTTTTATGTTTTATATGGGAGAAGGTAAAATAAGATGTTACCCAATATGTGTATTTTTTAAATTATTCCACACAAACGGATTATTTTTTGGTTCTCTTCTAGATGGATGAGGCTTATATGTAATGTTTGAGAAAGTGATCCAAGTGTGTTGGATTGAAAGAGAGAAAAGGAGGCAGGGAAACCAATTAGAAGTTGGCTTCAATAATCAAAATGAGAGTCTGACCTTGGGTGGTAGCAAAGGGAATGGAAAGAAGAGAGAAAGGAGACATTAAAAAGGAAGAACCAGCTAGACTTGTGGACCTGCTGGCTTGTAGGGAAGAATGTGATGGAGAAATTGTCAACATGACTCTGAGCTTTGGGGCCTGAGTGATTGAATAGTCCCAGTAACAAAAATAGGAAAGCCAGGTAAGGGAAGCATTTGTGGGGGTAAAGAAGGACTTACAGAAGGGCAAGAATAAGATAAGGACTTAAGCTTTATACCTGCTAAATTTGATGGGATGACTATGCATCCAAATGAAAATGTCAAGCATGGGAGAATGATTCCACTGCCAATCTCTTCCTCCCATTGCACTCATGTGCGGTAAGAGATGACAAGAAGGGAGCTGGGAAGGGAGGGTATTCATTTGGAATGCATCCTCGTAGTAACGCTATTTATAGATAGTTATATGACATCAAACACATGAAGGTTACATAGCAGGCACTTAGCATTTACTGTATGGGTCCGTGACTGAGAGTTAATAAGATATGAAACACTGAATGGCAATTTTACTATCTCTTCTAAATTGAATTACCTATTTTTTTGTATACTCTCGCCTATTTCAGAGCCATAACACATAGCATTCCTCTGCCCCAGAACTCTCATCCTTCTCCCAACTAACCATGTCCTTCCCTTACTTTAAAGCTCACTCTGTTCAAAAAGATTTTTTTCTTTCTCCCCCCAGCCGGTCTCAGTTCCTCCAATAACCACACACAGCCAGATAGTATTAATTTTGTATAATGTCGCTAAAAACTGTGCTTAGTTGTAAATTCCTACAGTTTAGATAAAGCAAAAGTATTTATCTCTACTCTATGAGATTGAAAGCTGCCCAGAAGGGATACATATCTTTTACTTCCATTCTATTTCTTCATACCTTTGAAAGCTGGCGCTAGCTTTCACCCAGCAAACATTATAGACTGACTCATGCTGGGACACAATTCTTGCGTTTTCATTTAACAAGAAATAGAAATGACCAGCCAGATCTTGTTCTCTAGTCAGTAAATAAAGAAAGAAGAATGATCATCTGAGCAGTGTTTTTCCAAATAAAAACGTAACATTTAACATTGGACTTGGAGTCTTACTGCAAATTTGGACCGTAACTCTGAATTTTTCAGAAATCCAAATAAACACATTTAACTGCTGGGTCTGGCTTCCTGTTTTATAAGAAATGGCTGTTCCTTGGGTTATTTAGTATATGTAAAGCCATCTCTAACTACTTTGGGTAAGGAGGTTGGGACATGGGAAATAAGCAGCTCTTCTGAAAGTGAGAAATCTCATTGAGAGCAGATATGTAAAATAAATCTCTAAAGATATATCCCATTTCTGTGGCTGTAAGGTCTTAAACATTACAGACAGTACAAATCATCACTCATGCAGCTCAAATGATCTTAAGGTCATTTAGCCCAGCTCCCTTCTCTGACAGATGAGAGAACATAAACCTAGCCAAATTTTGCTTCCCTTTCCATGGCGAGGTTAGCTGAAGTCTGGGGTGGTTCATATTAAGTTCTCAAAATGATTTATAGGTAGCACAGGCAACTTCTCTCTAATATTGACGTCAGGCTTGTGCTGGAGAAAGCGTTATTTGTGAAATCGAGTTACTTGTAGTAAGGTCTTCCAACAACGAGAACTTTGTACAGGGCACAGGTTGGACAGACTTACATCAGACTCAAATCCGCCTAGTAGTAAGTGCCGGTGTAGTTTAGTAGCAATAACAATAAGAAGGATTTCCCCCGGGCTGCCACTGAGTAGACACGAAAATAAAGCCATGTGCAAAGCCCATTAGACTGGCTATCAAATGCTGTGTTATTGACAGAGGATGCTGTTGAATTCCAGGCAAAAAGCCTCAGCAGTGGAGAATAGTGAATGCCCCTTGAATGGAGTGTCTGTTTATTTTGCTTTGGACAATGGGTTGCTTTGATTAGTATGTGTTAAGCAAATTGAGGGAAGAAAATATACTCTGGTCCTAATTCTACTATTGATTGTCTGTGTAATTTCATTGATCTGTTCGCTTCCTCACAGACACACACGTTTTTTTTTTCTTCAAATACCTCTTAGGACTGAGACAGTAATGCCAAACGAAGAGTAATAATCAATAAAAGTGGTTGCTAAATATATACGTACATATTTAAATTGACAGGCTATAAACTCAATGGAGGAAGCAATTTTAAAATAATGGTAAATAATGCAAATGCTTTGCTTTAAATATAATTTTTACTATTTATGTCATTTTACTCACCCATCTTAACATTATAATGCATTTTCTTCCTTGAGCACAAGTTAAATGAAGCTACAGGGAGACAGTCCAGAACTGAAAGGGTAGTGAGATGACATCACAGGGGCAAAATGGCTACGGAAAGTTCAGAGTAGGTTTATACCCCAAAATGATGGAGCATTAGCTATCAGTGCCAGCTGCCAGTTTTTCAGTTCCTTACTAAGAAACGTATCTTACATTTTGCAGTCCAGCTGGACAAGTTGAAGAGGACCGTAAATTAGAGCTTAGCTACATCTTTTGTGTGATAGAATGGGGGAACTGAAGAAGTGTAGGCCTTTCTTTAAAGCTTCCTGGTGGTTCAGAGTTCTTAGCAAATACTCCTGATTCTTCCCACCAAGAAAGGTTTGTTCCCAGGAAGGCAAGCCTGAGGGCCAGTGCAGTGACATGCCTGCTTTGTTCAAGATAATTTCCAAAGGTTGAGATAAATCGGGTGGGTATGAACATACTTACACTGTATTCCATTCCAGGCAGATGACTCAGAATTCAGAAAGTTGGTGCTTCAGCCATCCACGGCTGTTTTCCAGGCAATTCTAAATACGTTAATCTTGATGTTACAATTAACTGAGCATCTGATACCACACGTGGAAGCCATACTTCTTCCGAACTGCCCACTGGCTATGGAGCTGGTGGAGGGGAGAGGCAGAGTGGGGTCAAGAATCTCACTTGCTGGCTCTCTCACAGGACAGAGAATAAGAGAATAACATACCAAACACAATGGAGAAAGACGAAGGCTCCAGGCAGGGGATGCTATTTGTTTTCTTAGCATGTGGATAAAATATTTGCCAAGACCAAAAGCAAGAAATATTGAAGTTGAGCTCTACTGTAGGAAGCTTCAAACCATATTCATCTAACAAGACACAAAATTTTGGCATCATTGCGAAGCATATAACAAGTAATGTATCTAATAAATATGTGTTGGCTTATTCTGCCTTTTTGTTTTGTTTGCCTGCTTTTCATCAATTTACTATTAATTTGGGGCATAGGATCTCTAAGGGAAGCTTATTATTGTTTAAAAATAACACGATACCTAATTGTACAACTGTTTGGACTATTTCTTGGGGAGAATGAAGAAAGCCAAAGTTATCCGGTTCTAGAAAATCAGAAGAAATTAAGTTTGCTTTTTAATTACTTCCTTCCTTTTTCTCTTGCTGTGGTTCTGGGAAGGGCTAGTCAACATGATCTAATTGTAAGGGATCAGGACTTGATATGCTGGTTAATGATTATCCAGAGGGAAGGAGTGTTTGCCAGGCTTATTTAGACTCAAAGCATTTCTGGACAAGGAGAAGGAACAGCCAAAGCCAGGAGGCCTGATAACTGGAAGAGAGTCCTATTCTTTAATTGCATCCTAGGAATGTAGGAAAGACATTTAAAAAGTGAATTGCCTCTATGTACCCGCCCCTTTATTTATTTCCTTTGCAAGAAACGTTATTGTTTTTAAACTTTAAAGTGGAGAGAAAAACCAATGTGGTGATAACCTTGGTTAAACTAGAAATGTAGGTTCTGCCATGTTTACTCCTGACCTGTTTTTTTAAAAAAAAATTATCTCCCTCCTAGTGACTCATTGTAATGCTAATTTTCTGTAAGGTAACTTAGGGCTTAAAAACACATTTCAGTATTTTCTGTTAAAGCTGAGAGGCAGAGTTTTATAAGCTTTTCTTGTTTGTTTCTTCCTTAGAATTTTTTAAATGAAACTAATTTTCTAAGGCTCCTTTCCCCAAAGTTCTAAAAAATTTAATGTATTTGATAGGTTTTTCACAAAATTTAGAAATGAATTGAGGCTAAAAAATGAAGTGGTGTTTTTTTGTTTTTTTATTTTTTTGCTGAGGAAGATTTACCCTGAGTTTATACCTGTTGCCAATCTTCCTCTTTTTTTGTTTGTTTGTTTGAGGAAGATTAGCCCTGAGCTAACATCTGTGCCAGCCTTCCTGGATTTGTCTGTGGGATGCCTCCACAGCATGGCTGATAAGTGGAGTAGGTCCACACCTGGGATCCTAACCCATGAACCTTGGCCACCAAAGTGGAGTGTGTGGAACTTTAAGCATTTCACCTCAGGGCCAGCCCCCAAAAATAAAGTGGTTTGAGGTTTATTGCTAACTAGACCTCAGAGTAAGACTTTGGCCTGCATCACTAAAAAAATTATTTTTCCTATTTAGCGTACATTTTTGAACAACATTTTGCTTTACGGCATAATAAAGACATTTAGGTATTTGAAAATGGTTTTGTTGGTAGCCAGAAGTGATAGTATTAGGGATAAAACTGGATATATTTTGGCGTGTAATGAGATGAACCAGGTTCTGTCTATGTATGTTTATGTTTTAATTGACCTCAAATTATTAGTCCATTTTCAATTGGAAATGGATGTCATCCAATTTGTGGCTTCTTCACAGCCTCTGTGAAGGACATCCTTATCTCTTAGCTCTTACAGTCAGTTTGCCCCTCCGAAGTCAGGAGATACCGAAGTCAGGAGATACTGAAGTCAAAACCGCTTGTTTGTATACCCGTCAGTTCTTATTATATAGATCCTACAGATTTCAGAATTATTACTCTCTGCCTGCTATCAAATTAGCTCTTTTGTAATGGCATGGGTAATTGACCAAAAATCCACAATGTAAATAAGAATTTAGGAGAACTAGTAAAGATAATAAACTATATCCCCTTACCTTTAGCAAAGCTGTTTATTTAATTCACAATAATTGAAGTTTTATTTATTTTAAAAATTCTTTTTTGCCACATTATTTACCAAAAGAATAAAGTTGGACCCTTACCTTACACCATACATGAAAATTAACTCAAAACGAATCAAAGATCTAAACATTAAGACCTAACACTATAAAACCCTAAAGGAAAACATAGGGGAAAGGCTTCATGGCATTGGGTTTGACAATGATTTCTTGGATATGACACCAAAAGTGCAGGTAACAAAAGAAAAATGGATAAATTGGGCTTTATAAAAATTAAAAATTTCTGTGGATCAAAGG
The DNA here is from genome assembly GCF_021613505.1 of Equus quagga. Lineage (NCBI taxonomy): Eukaryota > Metazoa > Chordata > Mammalia > Perissodactyla > Equidae > Equus > Equus quagga. The sequence continues at coordinate 18,248,908 of NC_060281.1, forward strand.
GCATTATCAAGAAAGTGAAAAGGCAACCCATAGAATGGGAGAGAATATTTACAAACCATATATCTGATAAGTGGTAAACATCCAGAATATATTAAGAACCCACTCCTATGACTCAACAACAAAAAATCCAAATTACCTGATTAAAGAATGAGCAAAGGACTTAAATTGACATTTCTCCAAAGAAGATACACAAATGGCCAATAAGCACATGAAAAAAAATGCTCAAAATCACTAATCATTAGGGAAATGCAAATCAAAACAACGAGATACCACCTCACACACATTAGGATGGCTATTAAACAAACAGCAAAGAAACAAGAGAAAATAACAAATGTTGACAAGCAGGCGGAAAAATTGGAACCCTGTGCATAGCTGGTAGGAATGCAAAATGATGTAATCGCTGTGGAAAACAGAATGGCGGTTCCTCAAAAAATTAAACACAGAATAACATATGATCCAGCGATTCCACTTCTGGATATATAGCCCAAAGAACTGACTCACAGGGACTTGAACAGATACACGTATGTCAGTGTTCATAACAGCCTTATTCACAATAGCCAAAAGGTGGAAATGAATGTCCACCAACAGATGAATGGATAAACAAAATGTGATATGCATATACAATGAAATATTTTCAGCTTTAGAAAGGTGAAATTCCAATACATGTTATAACATGGATGAACCTTGAAGACATCATGCTAAGTGAAATAAGCCAGATACCAAAGGACACATATTGTATGATTGTACTTATATGAGGTACCTAGGATAGTCAAATTTATACAGAAGAAACTAGTATAGTGTTTACTAGGGGCTGGGAAGTGGAGGTGGTGGGTGGGGGGCAATGAGGAGCTATTGTTTAATGGGTACAGAGTTTCAATTTGGGATGATGAAAAAGTTCTGGAGATGGAGAGTGGTGATGGTTGCATATCAATGTAAATGTACTTAATGCCGTGGAACTGCACACTTAAAAATTATTGAAGTGGAAAATTTCACGTTATATATATATTACCATAATTAAAAAATTTATTTATATATTCTTAATTTGGATTTCCCTAAAAGCAGACCCCATGAGACAAGGATTTGAGAGTAAGTAGTTTATTTGAGATCCCAAGAAATACTGTTGGTGAGTGGGGAAGAGAGGCAAGAGAAGGCCACCAAGATGGTCTGTGTTATCAAGCCAGTTACCACTATGAACAACTGAGACTTAACCTGTCTGGGAACTCTGGGATCCAGTATAACACAAACCTCAGAGCTAACAGCCTGCTGAGGTAAAGGACATGGGATCCTGCTCCATCCGTGCCTATCCGTCATTTTTAAAGGGCTGCTCTCTAGATGCCTGTCAATTCCCTTGAGTCAGGAGCCACAGAGTGGACACCACTGGTCAGAAAAAGTCCTTGGGCAAAGGGACCCTGATGCTGGTCGCTGTAAAGTCTGAGGCAGAGACAGCATCTGCCTCAATATATTTAATGCAGACTTTTTTTTTTTTTTACTGATTCAAACTGGACGACATTAATTAATTTAAATTGGAAGAGATTTCTCGATGAGGTGGATCCTGAATAACGTACCATAGGACTTACTGGATGGGAAGCACGTGTTAGGTACCACATCACCCCCTCCCGTGACTGGCTTTGAACTGTCTACGTTGTAGTATCCTCAGCTTTGGTCCAAGTCTTCACTTCCCAATCTGCTTCTCATCTCCTGCTCTAGTAAGAAAAAGCACACAATAGCCTTCCTTTCTCAAGAAGGAAAACTTGGGCAAAAACCTGTTTTCTTCTGAAAGGAATTAAGTCTCATTTATTTTTGTGTCGCCAACCTTCCCTGTATCTCTAGCTTTTCCTGTAAGTGTTAAATAAAAGGAGTTAGGGAGGAATGGGAAGCAAAGAAATGTAGAAATCTTTTGGAGGCTAAGAGCCAGGCAGGGTTCTCAAGAAAAAAGAACAAAGCTGAATGTGGCTATAGAGCAGGGACAATGATCAAAGCTTAATTCATTTACATTTCAATGAACACCAGGGACAACTCTCCTTGTGAGACTATTGGCGGTGGAATTGTTTGAAACTTTGCAACTTTGTCTTTGTTTGGCGTTTTTTACCCCTTTCCTGTTTCCTGTTATAATTAACAGTAAAACCAGATCTAACCAAACAAAAAGTCCTTGGAAAACTTTAAAAAGGTTATGTGGTTTTCAGGCTGTCGCGGGGTCACATACATTTTTTTGATGCGTGGGACAGTGAGAGGACTAAAATCCTCATGGAAACCCCTTTGAAAATGGAAGCTGATGGTCCCACCTTCATCTGATGAGGCGGGAAGAAGAAAAGGAGCCCACCACACCTTTTATGCTTGACCCCCTCTACAAGTCGCCACTCTGGTTTAGAGGTGAAAAAATCCCCACTACCTGGGAGGGTGGGAAGACAGGGAGATAGTCTTTCAGTTTACTAAGTTGAATCAAAACCTTCCCCACGGAAACATTTTAAAATGTGATGGTCAGGTTCTGAAGTGTTGACAGTAAAAGGACAGTTTAAATACGTTTTGTGGTCTGAAGACATAATGATTTACTATTTCTCACTTTTGAGACCAAACCCATTTTCATGTTAGCAAATTCCTCTACTGGACGATTTAATGAGAGGAAAAGTTAATATTAACCATGGAGGAGATTTTCCTTTTCATTTACCTGCCTGGCTTGTATTCTTAGACTTATACACATATAAATTTACACGTGCCCTCTCTGAGGTATGCACTCTTGACTCAAAAGTGTGCTGTATGAGCTGTCAAGTCACGAAAAGACATGGCGGAATCGTAAATGCGTGTCACTAAGTGAAAGAAGTCCAACTATATGAACATTCTAGGAAAGGCAAAGTTATGGAGACAGCAAACATGTCAGTGGTTGCCAGGGGTTAGGGAGGAGGGGGGATGCATAGGCAGAGCCCAGAGGATTTTTAGGGCAGTGAAAATTCTTGGTATGATACTATCGTGGTGGATATGTGGCATTATACATTTGTCCAAACTCATAGAACGTACAACACCAAGAATGAACTCTAATATAAAATGAGCACTTTAGGTGATGATGTGTCAATGTAAGTTCATCAATCGTGACTAACGTACCACTCTGGTGGGGGATGTTAATAATGGAGGAGGTATGCGTGTGTGCAGGCAACGGGTATATGGGAAATCTCTGTACCTTCCCCTCAATTTTGCTGTGAATCTAAAACCATTCTAAAAAATAAACTCTATTTTGTTTTTTTTTTTTTAAATGCACTGTATATTCAGCTATTGTGCACTTAAACTACACCGCCGCCTTCCTTTGTTTTTCAGAAGAGCAGGACTGTCTCGGGTGGATGTTGCCACCTCGTGGCCAATATGGGAAACTGTCAAATGCAAGACAGGCTTCTTCCTCCGTCAGAGGCATGGTGAACTCATAATATACCAGACTTTCTTTCAGATACTCACTACTCACAGCTCAGCAAATCTCACCAAAGATAATTTCTCATACACCACACACACCCACCCATCCACTCAAGCCTTTTCTTACAACCTTGCCTCCAAACGGCTGCTAATTGTTTCTTTCTGCTCTCCTGCGAGGCAATTTTATTTCCATTCTTTCTCCTTCTTCATCTTTTTCTTAATTGGTGAAGCCCCCTCATTAGAAGTTGATGAAAACCATATATTTTAGTAGTAATTAGGCACATTGAAACCAATATTATAAACTTTGAAACTCTAGTGGCACCCTAGGATTACCCTGCTTTCAGAATCCTCATGAGGTTCACAGGGGCTCCCTCCTCATCTCTCAATTAGGTCGGCTTTTTCTCGATCACCAGTATTAAGGGAACATTTTAAAATCACTTAAAACGTTCTTTTTTCAAAAGAAAACTGGTAGGGTAAACCAAGAACTAATAAAAATGATTTCCTCTGGGGGGTGGGTGAGAACAGGGTTGAGGGCAGGAACAGAGGAGAATTCTCCGACTGTAGTTTCTTTTTTAGAGAGCAGCTTTGTTGAAGTATAGTTTACATAACACAGAATTCACTCATTTTAAGTGTACAATTCGATGATGTTTAGTAAAGTTACAAAGTTATGCGATCATCACTACAATCTAGTTTTACATCATTTCCATCAGCCGGTAAAGAGACTTTGGCCTCACTTGAAGGAACTCCCCATTCCCCCGCCCAGCCCCACAGTCTCACAAGGTCTGTCATAAGCCCAGTCGTTTTACCTCTGACCTTAACCAGGATGACCCACTGGACAACTCCGGGGGATGCCGTTCACTCATAACCCATGGAAAGGGGACCTTGTGGAGTTGTGCTACACACCAGGGCTGCAGCCTCATCTCTATTTCATGAAATAGAGGTCACAATAACAGTCAATAGCAGAATATCATGATATATTTAGAGCAGAGACTCATCACAATAAAATTTTTCTACTGCTCAAAACTGTACTCATGTTAAAAAGCAACACTATTTGTAACAGTAGCTGAAGATGATTAATTTGTATTATCTAGTGAAAAACCAATTAAAATAATATCATTTGCATTTTGTAAAATAGACTTTAGGTTTTAGGGCAGTTTCAGGTTCACAGCAAAATGGAGTGAAAGGTACAGAGATTTCCCGTATACTCCCTGCACACATGGATAGCCTCCCCCATTATCAACCTTCCCCTATTCGCAGTTTTCAAGTATTTCTCCTTGGCATCTGATTCTGGCAGGAATAAATTATGGGTTTATTCATTCATTCACTTAGCTAACAAATGCCTGCTAAGTATTTACTATGTGCCAGGCACTATTTTAGATGATAAGAATAAACAGTGAACAAAACCAGACACGGCACCTCATAGAGCCTTTTTACAGAAGTGAAATATTGATCAAATATTTATATAACTGTGGCAAGTGCTGGGAGATTGGGGAGACAGTCTGGAGAAAGATGCAATCAGAGTTGTGTGTGAGGCTTCACTCTCAGAGGGACAGACGACATGGCATCTACTTCTCTTCTGGTTTCCCGCACATCATACCCCAAGCTTTTTGCACACAAAGTTCTCCTTTTTTTTTTTTCAATCAGTCCTGACTCTCTCCTTCCCAGAAACCCAGACAAAAATAGATGAGACAAGAAGTCACCAGCTCCGCGATTCCATCAACTGCTACAATTTGAACACAACTCTGTGAAATGGGGACGTTGAGAATGTTGAGCTTCAGGCAGCCTTCTTCTGAGAAATCTTGATAAAATGCCATGATTTTAGACAAGGCTGAAATTCCTCACACTGATGAATGGGAAAGTGAAATTAATTCAATAAATATTAATTTATATATCATAACTGAAACAACTATGTCATCTTCATTGAGTCCATAACAGCATAAGCATGTGACTATCTTAAGATCTACCAGACACTAGCACTATAATACTAGCAAGAAAAATGACAGGGCAAGAATTTTAGACTTAATTTAGTGATTAAAGTGTTTCCTTGAATTTCTAGGAAAGCTAAAACAACTCACCCAATGTTAAAAATATATAATCAAAGAGAATGTTATAGTCTTCATTAGCTAAAAAAATTAACCAATACAATTTGAGTAGTTTAGAGCAGAATTTTACTCTGTAGAAGGCCTCTGCTAATCTGCTTATACATTTCTACTTTCTAATTGAACAAATGAACAAACAAAAACCAATCAAAAATTACATCTCTATAAACAAGAAATAAAGAGAAGGGATGGATTTTGGGCAGGCAAAAATAATGTCTGCCACAATGATTGTATGAGTCAAGATCAGAAATCTGTAAGAGTCAAATTGAAATATTAGAAATAAAAAATATGATATCAGAGATAAAGATTTCCTTTGACATGCTTATCAGTAGATGTGACAGAGTTGAAGAAAGAATCAGTGAATTTGAAGATAGCACAATACAAATGATCCAAACTGAAATACAAAGAGAAATTAAAAAAAGAAAACAGAGGGGCCAGCCTGGTGTCACAACAGGTAAGTGCATATGTTCCACTTCAGTGGCCTGGAGCTCGCCAGTTCGGACCCTGGGTGCAGACATGGCACTTCTTGGCAGGCCATGCTGTGGTAGGCGTCCCACATATAAAAAGTAGAGGAAGATGGGCACAGATGTTAGCTCAGGGCCAGTCTTCCTCAGCAAAAAGAGGGAGGTTGGGGGCTGGCCTGGTGGCACAGCAGTTAAGTTCGCACATTCTGCTTCTCGGCAGCCCAGGGTTCTCCGGTTGGCATCCTGGGTGTGGACGTGGCACTGCTTGGCACGCCATGCTGTGGTAGGCATCCCGCATATAAAGTAGAGGAAGATGGGCACGAATGTTAGCTCAGGGCCAGGCTTCCTCAGCAAAAAAGAGGAGGACTGGCAGTAGTTAGCTCAGGGCTAATCTTCCTCAAAAAAAAAAAAAAGATAAAGCTGAAAAGAGAGAGGATCCAAGATCTGTGGGACAATATTAAATGGTTTAATATATGTATAATTGGAATCCCAGAAGGAGAAGAAGGAGACAGAGAGAGAGAGAGAGGGAAAGGCAGAAGAAATATTTGAAAAGATGATGACTGAAAACTTTCCAAAAATCATGAAAGATATCAAAGTATGGATCCAAGAAGTTCAGATAACTCCAAATTGGATAAATGTAAAATAAAAATCATAAAACAAAACAAATGATGGAAAATTAAAAAACAAACAAAATGTACATCTAGATGAAACATCGTCAAACTACTGAAAACCAAAAATAATGAGAGCATCTTGAGGACAGTGAGAAGATTCATCATATACAGAGGAACAATGATACAACTTACAGCTGTCATCTCATAAGAAGCTAGGTAAACTCGAAGACAATGGAAGAACATCTTTAGTATACTGAAAGAGAGAAACTGTCAACTTGGATTGTACACTTGGTAAAAATATCTTTCAAAAATTAAGGCAAAATAAAGTCTTTGCAGACAATCCAAAGCTTTGAGAATTGATTGCCAGCTGACTTGTGCTATAGAAATACAAAGGAGTTCTTCGGACAGAAGGAGTACAATTGCAGATGGAAACTTGAATCCGCACAAAGAAATAGAAAGCACCAGAAACGATAAAAAGGAAGGTAAAAAAAGTGCCTTTTTTTCTTATTTTTAATCAGTCTTAAAGTTAGTTGACTATTTAAAGCAAAAATGTCAGCAATGTATAATGGAGTTTATAACATATGTAAGAGTAAAATATACAAAGATAATAGCACAAATCATTGGAAAAAGGAATTGGAAGGAATGTGTTGTAAGGTTTTCACGCTATTTATAAAGTGATAATATATTATTTGAGGGTAGACTGTGACATTAAAGGGTGTATAAAACAATTCCCCCCAAATTTAGAAAGCAAAGTAACTAATAACACAGTAGTGGAGATAAGATGAAATCACCATAAAGCTAGATAGTGGTTACAATTCTTTCAGAGTCCAGCAATGAGACATCTCCTCAGCATCTCTACGGACTGTCTCCCTCTTTAATCTTCTGCCACCGTGTTGCAGGGCTCAGTATATCTCCCTTCAGCAGGAGTGCACTAGTGCATAACTCTCCTACCTAGAAATCAGACCTCTCCATAGTCCTTCGGTCTATGTCCTCCCTTCCCCCATGAAAAACAGAGCCTCAGAGCTGCAACTCCATTCACAATGAAGAGAAACTTCTGCATTACTGTGTGGAGCAGCTTAGCAACTCCACTCCGTCATCCAGACCTGGACTCTTGCTATATTGTGGATATCCGAAGGATTTAACAAACCTCTTTTCCCACAATGAAGGGGCATTCAAGAAACAGAAAACTATGGAAGCTTTCCATCATTCTAACAACAAAGTTTTCAAACAATTAATATCCAGTGCCTGCGTTTTTAACAAGCTGTCAAGGTGCTTCTGAGGAGCCCTAAGTTCGAGATATACTGGTATATAAGATTCACAGGCCTCAGAAGATGACAGGAAGATGGATCTGCCTGTGAGACAGAGCATGCAGGGAAAGTGTTCCCCAGGAATTGGAACTTTTCAACAAGCTCTCCAAGTGGTCCTGATGTATGTGTTCTGTGGACCACATGTGGGAAATTTTGCCTCTAGGGTGACAGTGACTAAGCATGTAGACTTTGGAGCCAGATTCCAAATCCTACTACCTATTCCCTGTGCAGTCTTTGGTCTTTGGAAGTTGGTTGGTCTTTCTGTGCCTCAGTTTACTCATCTGGAAAATGGGGCTGATAATAGAAAGTGCCCACTTCACAGGGTTGTGAGGGTTGGATGAGTTGGTAAATGTAAATTGTGTGAAAAATGAACATTCAATATTCAATAAAAAACAAAGCTTCACTTTTATTAGAACACCCCTCTACAAAGGAAATTAAAAATGATGAATTTTTATTTACAAAGTCAACTTGGGCCAATGTATAATATCCAGAGTTTTGTTAAAGTTCAAAGAGTTCAAAACTTTGAGAGATTTTTAATCAGGTTCTATGATTCCCTTTGGGTATGCTGTTATCTGCCACTAATCCATGTCTATTTTTACCAAGATGTCTAATCTTAGGGATTCATTATATCTGTAGGACTGGAGTTCCTGCAGAAAGTTAGCTTTTTAAAACATCGAGTTTGTAGCAGATGCATGATTAAGAAAATAACTAAATCTCTCAAGATAATTTTTGGATGATTCTGCATCCCTCAGAATCTCTTATCTGCTTTAAGCTCCTTAGTAAATCAAAATATTTGTTCTTAGGTTACAAAAAGCCTGGAAGTTTTCAACAGAAGGGATTTAAATAGCTCTGGAATACTATTATGTGATTATGGGAAGCAAGACAAAATAAACAATAACTACAATGGTCCCAGGGTTTTATAAATTTATAAAAGAAACTATTATTTGCTTGGTTATGGATTTCTGCCTAACCCTGTTGACAGAACTGCTTCTGAGACCAGCACTTATGACCCCTGAGACATCGTATATGTGTGACTCAAGTATTATGCCAAACGCCCTTGATTTCAGTTTGGTAATCAGGGATGTAAGTGGTCTTTTTCGTTGTGGCTCTTCACAGACATCACTCTTGCTAATACATCACAGCTGCCATTTTCTCCACCTGCTCCTCCTCCTTGATTAAGCTGCGCCTGTGATTTGGAAAGATGGTGAAAGCAGAGAATTGTGCTGCCTCTGCCACCCCAGTAATAGCTTAGTGACAAACACAAGGAATCTCCATCCTAGGTGGAATTTTATGATCTTGTACCTTCTGTCCGTAGTGTTCAATGCAATCCATAAAAACATTCTTGTGTTAAGCTCAGGAGCATGCCTTATCTCCCACATATTTCACAATAATATTTCCTCTTCTCCACACCCAAATGACCAAGCAATATTTGCAAATTCTTTTGATTGAGTAATTGGTAATTTATTTGAGACATCCTTAAGTACCTAGGGTGTGGCTTTGTTCTCCACAGAGCTCCTGGTTGGGACCGCAATGGAAAGTATCTTGTCAGATCCTTTAGGACCTAAAGGGAATCTGATCCTGAGCAATGGGGGCTCAGCAGGTAACATCAGTCAGAAAGCAAAGTATTTGAATGGCCTTTAAAGACTGATATTTCTTAGGGTTCTTCAGCTCTCTTCTCCTCCCCAGGACATTCATTCTAATAGCCTTAATTTCTAGCTATATGTTGATGAGTATCAATGCTATAATTTCAACCCAAAACTCTCTCCTGAGATCCAGATCTATAAAATCAACTGGTTATTGGGCATCTCATCTTAGACATCCTTTGGCTACCCTACGGAATTCATCATCGCTTTCCTCCACTCTCAAATTGCTGCTGCCTTAGAAGACGTTCTTTATATCAGCGAATGATACACCATCCACCCACTTTCTCCTAGCAAATATCAGCCTTGACTTCTCCTTTCCTTCATCAGCCTCCAACACGTACACATATGCATTCATTCTCAATCTTCCTCAATACATCCAGAATCTATAATTCTCTTCACCCCTGCTGCCACTATCTTCATCTTCACCACCACTCTAAAGGCCTTCTTACACTCTGGCCTCTGACCTGGTCCCTTTTGAATTTTCTAACTGCAACTAGAGAGATCTTCCTAAAACACAATTTAGATAGCACTCCCCTGCTTGAACTCTTCCCAGGGTCCTTTATCTGCCTCTAAATGAACATCAGCTCAGCAACCTGTAGTTCTTGTTGCCTTCAATGCCGTCCACCCTCCTCCCCACTTCCACCTGGCTAACTCCTATTTCACTTTAAACAGTGTGTTGGTTTGTTATTTCCTTTGGGAAACCTTCCCTGACTTCTTCAGACCAGGTCAGCTATTCGTCTGTCCCCACAGCTCCTTGTGCTTATCCTCCATAGCACTTATGTCTTTTTATATTAACATGTCTGTCTTCTTCATTATACTGTAGGTTCCTTAATAGAAGGAACTGAATCTAGCTCAGCATTGTAATACCAGTGCGTGGTAGGTGTTCCACAGATATTTACTGAATGAATTACTGAAATGATCCGCCTCAAGCAAACCATCAGCGGTGATAAGTCGTTAGTGGATGTGCGTGTGCCCTACAGTGACAGGATAAACATAAAATGGGAACATTTTACCTTTAAGATTCTGTGATCCTGAAAAACTGAATTGTGAGCCATTAATATCAACATATGATTCTTGCTATATTCAGAAGGAATTAATGGCAACATACGATTCTTGCTATATTGAGAAAGAATTGGAGTGAAGCATACAAAAAGGCAAGATGATTAATTCATTTATTAACAAAGAAGGCTCTACTGTGTGCCAGACCTCATGAGGGCCTTTGGAAACACTGAGATGACTGACACCTGGTGACCACTCTCCAGGAGTTCAAAATCGAGTGGGTGATGGCCTAGCAGAATGCTAAAGCTAGAGGAGACACAAAGGAAAGTCAATTCTATGAAATTTGTTTCACATAGGAAACCTAGATGATTTCTACATTGTCTTCCAAATTACTCAATAATTGGATAAAAAGAGAACCTTTTTCTCTTTACACACCCACACTTTCCCCCCACCTTCAATTAACATACCTCCTTAAACAGGGAACACTGTGTGAGTGATACTGTGAAATCACAGCCAACATAAGCTCACCTTGGAAAGGAAGAAAAAAGGTATGGTCTATCAAAGCTGCCTGGAAGGGGAAATTTCTATTTGAAGTGCTTTAGGGAAGAAAAAACTGCATGAAAGAGTTAAAAGTGATCATTAATTAAAATCATCAAGTTACGTTAGCGAGATATGGAAAGAATTTGATTGCACAATCGTTTGACTCAAGCATCTTTCTGACCAGAAACTGGTTTTAAAAGAGAGACAGGTATTATTAAACTAAGATAGAATTAGTTTTTAATGGACACTTTAGGAGTTTCAGTAAAGTGACCATTTGTGCACATTTCAATGTGTTGATATCAGACAGAGATAGGCCAACTGGTTTGCCACAGGTGAGATGTGAGGAAGTGGCCCGTCGAAAGTTGTTTTTCTTGGATGAAACAGGCCTTATTCACAGGGTGTGTGCCTCACCATAGGAGACAAAAAGAAGGCAGCCTAGAATTAAAAGGTTGAAAATATCTACATCTTCAAGTTGGAAAACCAGAAATGCTCACTTACGGAGGAGAGTTGATGCCTTAAATAGCTTAGCTTCACTCACACGTCACCTGTTTCCGGAAGCTCTGAACAACTGTGGTTGGTGTTTCATATGTGCTGCCTTTATGTTTAGAGGATCGCTGACTTTAAAGGAGCTCACATGGGCAAAAAGTTATACTGCAGAGCTTAAATAGATTGGCCACTGATGATAGTTGCTACACTGTTACACTATTACATATATGTAACACACATATACATTATTACATGTACATATCACTATTACATATACAAACACATGTATATAAAATTATAACTACTGGGAGCAATTTTATTAACAAATCAGACTATTCCTCAGTCAAACTTTGGGCATGATTTTCCCTGTCTTTTTGATTTTATAGCTCATGGGTGGGGCCAAAAAGCTTTTCTTTTTTTGGTTAATTAGTAGAATGGCAATGATCCTGTTCCTTCAAGTAGAAAGGTCAAAAGTTGCATCTCATCTCAAAGATTAAAACAGTTTTTAATTTATATGTTGATGTCTTGTGATCTGGACTGGAATGCAATGGGATTTAAACTGGGCACACTCACCACAGACAGAACAAAACGCCCTGAGTTTTCTAAGTCTGTAAGCATCGTGGCTTAGATGATAGATGATGGGAAAAAATCCCTAGGCCGGGATTGTGGTATGCTTTCTCGTTGGCACAGCACTTACTGCCTTTAATACACCTTTTGAAACTCATGCCTACTTTCCTTCTATGACTCCTCGAATCGGCGGTATGAGTCTGATTGTTTGCCCTCTGCTGTCCTCTACTTGTTTCAAGTGCATGAGGCTTATTGCTCTTTCTCAACTGTCTGCTTCTAGAGATTATGGATTAACAATACGTTGAAAAGAATATAATAAGTGAGTTTATTATTTTGTATTGAGTATGAGGGTGTTTACTATTATGTTTTATGCTATTCTAGGAATATATATGATTTGAGTTTGTTTACAAATACAATTTCCTCAAATTTGGGATTGTGACTCCAATTTTACGGTTGAGGGGACAGAGGCTTATGGTGTGCATACAGTGATTTGCCAGGTTCTCCCTGCTGGTCTGTAGGGGAGCCAGGATTAGGAGCCAGAGTCTGACTCCACTGCCTGGATTCTTTCCTCGATCACACACTCTCTGTAAACCATATTCCTCCTCCTCCAGCTCCACTGCCCCAGTGTTTAAAAGAGGACCCCGTCTATGGTGATTACTCAACAAATACTGATGGATTTGGGGTGAACCCTAATGGAAACTTGTTCACCATATTAGGTGAGCAGGCCTTAGAAGGAAGTGGAGAGCAAAGCAGACACGTAGACAAAGAGGTTAACATGGGACCTGAATGCCACACAGCTTCCCATACCACTTCCCAGCCCAAAGAACAAAGACTTCAGGATGACCCCAAATTAATTCTGCCTAAGTAGGACAAAGAATTCAAAGCAAGTATTGCCAACTCACTTGAGAGATGGCTAGGAATGAATTTGGTGCCAACTGAGCAGAAATTCAATTTTGGCATTCACTCAGCTCAGAAATAAGGTCAGTTGTTTAAAATTGTGTCCCAAGGAAAGCCCAAGTGTCACAGGTGATTATCTTCAAACTTCGCTGGCGTCCTAGGGGACCGGACGTTAGTTTTGGAGTGCTTTCCTGAGAGCGTTTGCGTAAGCATTGATTAGCCTTGTTCCCAGCTTGGTTTTTATATTCGCAGCGTTTGCTCCAGTGCACCGTACCATCAAGTTTTCCCAGGTCACTCTAAAATCTCATTTTCTTTCAGCAACAATTCATTGTTTGTGTTCCTCTTGCATATTCTTCTTGGGGCAGACAAGCCATCACTCTCTTTTTCTTAAAGAGGCAGCCAATTATGGATTTTTATACTTACGATTGTGAAACAGGGCATTAGAGACAGGCTGACTTTCATCCACAGGTCCCTAGAGCATAACCTAATTACCAACAAGGTCTAATGCCCACAGTCTTGCAGAGAACTCCAGAGTGAATGCTCTATATTGACCAGAGATATAAATAATAGATTATTAACTCATGAACCAGCATTTATTGAACACCGAAGAGTGTTAGAAATGCCCCAGGATGGTAACAAAGGGGTGGAGATTCTCAAAGGAGTCTTCTGGTGGCTGAGTGGGGCCAATTTCCCATCTGGTTGTGGTGAAGCCATAAAGGTTACCAGGGTCTACCCTACTCATGTTCCAATGAGGACAAACAGGTCTCATCTATCTGTCTGCTAGAGGGGCAGCAACGAGAGCTGAGAGGACGGTGGTAGTAAAGAACAGATGAGAAAGGAAAAAAGCAGGCATAAACCCCCTATAATGGGAAGTCTTGGATGGGAGGCTTGAAGACCAGCTCTCTTGGGAGCCAACACAACAGTGTCCAGTCTGTCCTCCAACGAGTCTAAACTGAGGAGCTGGAGGCAGTTTCTCCTTGGTGAAAGTTCAGCCCTTCATCTGGACACCACTTAGTACAAGGGCTTTATCTGTTCTAACTTTGGCTCCCCTTGGAATATTTGGCTGGCTTAACATCCCAACCTTGTCACCTCCTAGATCCTGACAATCCCTGATATAGGAAATGCACAGTGCATTTGACGCATCCTAGACTGAGCCTGGGTTAATGCTTATGTCACCTGGGACGCTTTTGGTTGAAAGAACTGTCTTCAAGTCTCCAGCATTCTCGTGTGACCCACTGACAAGCTAAGTAGTGTCAAAAATTGGTCATTTTGTTGAGTACAGTGTCACTCACTCATTCATTCCATTGGTGTTTATTGAGTGCCTACCATGTTGCTTGGCACTGTCCTAGGTGCTGGCAATACAGCAGTGAGCAAAAAACTCCCCCAAAACCAAAAAATCAAAAAGCCCCTGACCTCGCAGAGAGACAGGAAAATTAGATAAGACTATAAACTATAGGATGCCAGATGATGTTAAGCCCTAAGGAGAAAAATAAGGCAGGGAAGAGAGATAAGGAATTTGTGTGAGAGGTGAGGCTGCAATTTTGGAAAGTTTAGCCAAGAAAGGACTCCTGAGAAGGCAGCATTTCAGTCAAGACCAGACAGAGGTGAGCGAGGGAGTCCTAAAAGCCGTATGGGTGAAGGACATTCCGGACATGTGAAAATGCAGGTGCAAATGTCCTGAAGCTGGAGTATGACTGGAATGTTCCAAGAACACTAAGGAGGCCAGAGTGGCTGAGTTGAATGCCAATGGGGAGAGTAATAGGAAGTAGGTTCAGAGAGGGAACTGGGGAAGAGTGTGAACAGGATGGAGGCAGGACAGAGTGGGAGGAGCTTGAGGCCGTTGGAAGGACTTTGGCATTTGCACTGAAGGAGATGAGAGCCAATGACATCTGTCACAGGGACATTTTTCATTCAATAAATTTTTTGGTGAGCACATATGATACGAAGGATGCAATGGTATGGCTAACTGTCCAGGAAATGAAAGTAAGTAGTACCTATTTATGTAGAAGTATATTTCTATAAGTAGGTCATTGCGATCGTGTTATTATCCGCTATGTATTCAAATCTTGCCTTTCCTTCTGCCTCTCCTATATCCGTAGCTCACTCCCTCTCTTGGTTCAGACTCTGTTCCAATGTTGTCTCTTTGGCGAGGCCATCTCTGACCGCTCTATCTGAAGTGGTACCTGCCATCACTCTCTATTCCCCTATCCTGTTGTATTTTTCTCCATCCACCTGGCATTACCATCCTTATGATATAGTTGGGAGTCAGTGGGTGGGTTTGTCTTCTATTTTGACAGCATCACTCCAGCTACTACGTTGAGAATGTATTGAAAGGAGATAAGAGAAGGAGCCTGGAGACTAATTATTGATCGAATGTTCTTTTTCTTTTTTTTTTTTTAAATAAGAGATTTTATTTATTTATTTTTTGAGGAAGATTGGCCCTGAGATAACATCTGTTGCCAAACTTCCTCTTTTCTTTTCTTTTTTTCTCCCCAAAGCCCCAGTACATAGCCGTATATCCTAGTTGCAAGTCCTTTTGTTCTTCTATGTGGGATGCCACCACTGAATGGCCTGATGAATGGTGTGTAGGTCCATGCCCAGGATCCAAACTGGCCAACACTGGGCAGCTGAAGTGGAGTGTGCGAAGTTAAACACTGCACCACTGGGACGGCCCCCCGAATGTTGTTCTTCAACAGTTGCAATATAATATTTGGCAGCTCATTTAGAAGAGCTTGTATACATGTCAATGTCATTTAACAATGTGCACCAGGAGTTTATTACGGGTATACCTGTTCTCTCTTCTTAAACAATCCTGAAAAATACAATGTAACATCTGACAATTGTCCCCGATTGTTTTTGTCTAAATTATAAAAATAACAAGATAAAGACACCTAAAAAACATTCCCCTAAACAGAGAAATAGCATTGTGCCAAGAATAGACAAATTTATTGTAGTCATCTTTTCATGTCTTTTTTTTTTTTTTGAGGAAAATTAGCCCTGAGATAACTACTGCCAGTCCTCCTCTTTTTTGCTGAGGAAGCCTGGCCCTGAGCTAACATCGTGCCCATCTTTCTCTATGTTATATGTGGGATGCCTACCACAGCATGGCGTGCCAAGCGGTGCCATGTCCACACCCAGGATCCGAACCGGCGAACCCTGGGCTGCCGAAAAGCGGAACATGCGAACTTAACCGCTGCGCCACCAGGCTGGCCCTCATTTCTTTCTTCTTCTTCTTCTTCTTCTTTTTTTTTTTTTGGTAAGGAAGATTGGCCCTGAGCTAACATCTGTTGCCAATCTTCCTCTTTTTTCTTGAGGAAATTGTCACAGAACTAACATCTGTGCCAACCTTTCTCTATTTTATGTGGGATGTTGCCACAGTGTGGCTTGACAAGCGGTGCTATGTCTGCCCCTGGCATCTAAACCCAGGCCAACAAGGTGGAGCGTGACAATCCAAGTACTACACCATGGGCCAGCCCTGATTGTAGTCATCTTTGAGGTTCATGAAACAAAGCTGTCATCTTCCACTATGATAAATATATAGATATATTAGATACATATAGACTTTGTGACAAGGATTAGAGAGGACAGAATTCTTAGAGTCAGTCCTTCTGTATCACTTATTTACTCTGCCTTTGGAGCATCTGACGTTTTCAGGCCCAGGCAACCTTCCTGGCACTTGTCTTCCCTTTGTTAAATAGGAACAAAAAATAACACTTACTGTATCAGAGGCTTCAGCTCTGCAGGATCTGAAATGAAATTGCACTTCTGCAGAGGAGTAGAAGTTGTAAAGCTTTGCATCAGCAAAGGGTCTTGCATGTACCCGACCCAACTCAGGCAAGGTCTGTGCTGTTGAGAGGGTGATGTTAAGGCGAGGCAGTATAGTGCATGAAGACATAAAGATTTCAATTCTGCTCAGTCCCTAAGTGGTTCCTAGTTATAGACTACTCATTTTACCTCTCTGGTCCTCAGTTTCCTCAACTTTAATCAGGGGAAGTCATGATACACTAAATGAAAAAGCAAGTTGCAGAACAATGTATCTAGTATGATCTCATTTCCTTATTTGTTTGGATAATATAAAAAACAAACTCTTTATATCTGTGTTGTGTGTGTCGCATACATATACCATATAGTTATATATGGGGGATGCATAGATACACACATGGGTACAAACATATATGTCGAGATCTACATAGAGATATAGATACACATACATGGAACACACAAAGAAAGCTTTTTTTTTTTCTAAAGATTGGCCCCTGGGCTAACAACTGTTGCCGATCTTTTTTTTTTTTTTTTTTTTTCCTGCTTTATCTCCCCAAACCCTCCCTGTACATAGTTGTATATCTTAGTTGCAGGTTCTTCTAGTTGTGGGATGTGGGACGCTGCCTCAACGTGGCCTGACGAGCGGTGCCATGTCCACGCTCAGGGTCCAAACCCTGGGCCACCGCAGCGGAGCACGCGAACTTAACCACTTGGCCACGGAGCCGATCCCACAAAGAAACCTTTTAACATGGTTTCCTCTAGAGAGATGAGCAGAGTGCTTGCATCTTTGGCCCTTGAGTCTTGAGTCTCTCTTTGCGTTGCTGACAATAAGCTGGCTGGGCCGGGGACCGCTCCTCCCTGAGGGTAGGGGGTAAATCCACTCTCCCACTCAGTTTCTCACAAGACTATCAGGTGCTGGCAAATAACCATCCTAGAATCCTGTAAACAAGCTGGCACCCACACTCATCCTTTTGGTACCCAAGCGCAAGGCTATTTTTCCCTATTTGCAAACACATCCCAATATTTGCCCCATAAAAAGGAAGAGTCACAAGAGAGGTGAGATCCCTCTTCCGGAGCATGGATCCATGGTGTGTCTGGTTGCACTCAGCCCAAGCTTGTCCATCCACAGAAGAGAAGAAGGGGTCGCTGTAACTGCTTCCCTTCTGCCCTGAGTTCCAGCTGCCCTGAAAGACACTCGCAGGTTGTCTTGAGCCCTGGGCTTAATTGGCATTTGAAGTGTTGATATGAAAGTGGGAGTGGGGAGTGTTGGTTGGGGAGTGGGAACGGAGGTGGTGAGGAGAGAGATTCTTAACTTTTACCATACCTTTAGTATGCTTTTACTTGTTAAAGTGAGCATACATTTGTAATTAAAAATCTAGTCCATGAAAGCAGACACTGAAGATGCTAAGCACACTTTCCAAATGCAAGGTGTGACCATCACGTCAAGGTACACTGTGACTTGCTGCCCTGTGGCTTTCACGTCATTAGGAGCACTTGGTCAAGCCCTTGTGCTTTGCTGATGCTGGCCACATTCACGGACAAGATTAGCACCATTTCTCAAGACTCATCGTTACCAGATTTACAAAAGAGAAGCAGAGACATTTTGATAGTCATGCAGATCTTTTAAAGACACTTGAAAAATGAGGTAATTTTAGAAGGAAATGAAAGCTTCTGGGTATCTTAGCCAAGAGTAAATCTGAACAATTAAGAAAGTAATTGGATTGAAACTGGGTTAATAAAATCAACTTTCAGAGCTAAGGGAACCACAGGGAAAGGAAAGCAATCTGACTGTGGATTATCCCAGACAATGTTTGCCCCTTCTGCCCTTCAGCCTCTTATTCTGCGTTGATGCTTCAGGATTCCATCCTTGACAAACCAGTCCTGACCTTGGAACTCTATATTAGTTAAAGGGATAAGAAAAAATACACCATCCTAGGCTGCCTCACGGACGAATCCCAGAGGTGATGGCTGCATGTGGCCTTCGCATTCCCGACATTGAGTTCAAGCAAGCCTTGTTTTTTATTCTTCATGGTTTCTTGAGATATTGGGACAATACTTTGAAAATGGGCCAACTCACTTCTTAATAAAAGTTCGTTAGGTTACCATACGCATTTTCCTCCTGAAACAGTATATGGCTGTGTGAGACATTGCTGATTTTCTAGAAGTCTTTGGAATAAACTGGATTCTATTCTTCTCTCAAATTGATTAATTGCTCTAGGTTTCAAAGGAGAACTTCCTGGCATTTCATATGAAAAAATTCAAAGCTTGCCTAAACTTTACAAACAGGGAATTTGTGAAGTAGATGGAAGGAAGAAATGGAGGGAGGGAAGGAAGAGGGAAGGAAGGAAGAAAACCTCGTTTGGCCTGCACCCTTCTAGAACCAAAAGTTAAGGTGATCTTAGCTTCTTTGAATGCTCGTTTTCCTACATTCAGATTCCTACCTTACTACTTCTCTCTCAAACTGAAAAATATGGCAGTGAACTCACTTTTAAATCAAAGACACCATACCTATGATTTAAAAGTAAAATTGTAACCGTGTTTTAAATTCTGACGCTGCTGTCAAAGGCAGCCAGCTCGTTTAATTCTGTCGCCTGGGCTGTGTTTGGGATTTTGTGTACAAGGCTGCTTTGATGCCATCGAACCCAAAGTTGGGGGCATGACTCCAGAAACATGTCTGCACCAAAACTTAAGCATTTTGGATGGTTTCCATTGCTTTGGCAAAGTGATCCAACAGTTAACATTGTTTTCCAGTTACTAAGTCCTCTTGAGAGGAGATTTTAAAAAGACCTGGCTTGAAAAATGCGTGCGCGTGTGTGTGTTTGCGTATTATAATTCAAATGGCAGGCACACAATCACACGGATTGTGTAAGCACAGACGTTCTGTGGCAAAAAATCAGAAATTTCAAAAATTTAAAACAATGTACTTAGATTGTTACGAAACCTTCTTAAAAACACCCACCTATTATTTATCTCTTTGTCCTCCCTCCCATTATTTGAGAAACGTTTTGGTAAAAGTAATTTCTTTCATTTTCCTTTCTCTTTTTGTATTTTGCTGATTTACAGAGGATTGATTTATATTGGCTGTTGTGGTTCCCAAACATCACAAGGCTTGTGTTTATGCATTGAGATCTCCTGGGAATGCACCAGTGATTGCTTCATCATATTCAGTATTAATCCTTTCCATACCAACGAGTTTCTAGGAGACTTTCCACAAGGTTCTTGGAGCCAGTGCAGTTTCCTGCAATTTTATCTTGGAATGATTTAAGACTTGAGAATAGTCATAAGAAAGAAAAAAGAAAGAGAGCTATTCATCTATGGTATGATTAAAATCATTAAAAATCAGTAGACTGGCTTTTAAATATGATTTCCATCCTCTATTTTGTAATTTTTAAGAATTTCAGAAAATATGGTAATTGAAGTTTTATTATTAGTTTGGTAGGTGAGTGGGGTACAAGTCTGCTGTGAGACAATCATTGGCTTCTCCAAACCACGTTTCTTAGTTCACGTTTCTGGCAGAAGTGGTCGGGGTAGTCAGTCTTTGAGGGCCCCACCTGAAAAAGTTCAATATGAGGTCTCAAAGCTTTCAAACTGGAGGGTTTGATTTTGGTATGCAACTTCTTTCTTTAAGGTCTCATTTTAAAAATGCTTCTCCTGAAATTTCATCTCCTTCACACGGGAATGAATTAAACCACTTAAATGTGTACACTTGCGGTCCTTTACCGAACTTTAAAATTCGTAATTGTTCACAACAAAAAATAAGTGGAATTTTAATCACCTATTCAAAGACCAATTTATACATTCCTAGTTTCTATAAATGGGGGAAAATGACTGAAAGCAAAAAAGCCTGGTTGAATTTTCTGTTGAATAATAAAGGGAGACCCATGGGACTTGGGTGTTCTACACAGAAGGTCAAAGTCCCTGCTTGCCAAGTAGGTGGGGGCTTTGAGTGACTATGATCAACTAAATGCCACAAGGAGAACAAGTTTCAGCAGATCTGAAGGCACTCGGTGTTGTCTGTCACTTGAATGGATGCCCAAAATTATTTGGTCGTAATAATAAAGCCTGTTTCAATATCACTGCATTTTTAATTGTGTTGTTGATTTGCATAAGCATGTCTGGTCGATAGATGTGGGGCGGTGGAACTTTGGTGGGAGAGTGGTGAAAACTCTGAGTCTCCCCAGGTGCGCTTTCCCAGCCCGAGACTGCACAAGGCGATGCTTTGTCCTCTTATTCCAGTTCTGTGAGTGGAAACGTGTTCTTGTCATGGTCTATTTAGTGCCAAGTTTTTCATGGTTTTGTGCGTTTTGTTGGTGATTTCACTGTTTAAAATGGCCCCCAAGTATAGTATTGAAGTGCTATCTAGTGTTCCTGTGTGCAAGAAGGCTGCGATGTGCATTGCAGAGAAAATACTTGTCTTAGACAAGCTTCCTGCAGGCGTGGGTTACAGTGCTGTTGGCTGTGAGCTCAATGTTAACTAGATGACGTCTCTTTAAACAGAAACATAACACAGGCTATGTATTGATTGATCGATGAAAATGTTGTGACCAGAGGCTCACAGGAACCTAACCCTATATTTTCTCTTAGAGCAATTATTCAATATTTGTTAATTCAGTTTTCAAGGAAGCTTTACAGAACATAACTACCACGAATAATGTGAATCTACTGTATAACATGTTTCCAATAAATTAATTGGCTGGAATAATTCATTAATTTTATGATTTATTTACTCTTTTTTTTGAGAAAATTAAAGAGAAATGAGAAGTAGTGAGAATGGTATGAAAATTTTATCACATAAAATTCTCGATTAACAACATTTTGGGTTTTTTGCTTGATCTCCTTTTTTAAACAAAAGACACAAAACATTACAGATAACTTGAAAATTCCCCTTGTCCTGTAACTCTCTCTTCCTCCTCGGAGACAAATGTGATTATGAATTTGCTGTGCATCCTTCATTCTAAATGGTTTTGCCATGTAAGGCTAAGAACTAATGCAGCCATTAAAATTAGACTTTCAAACACTATTTAAGACATGGACATTATTAAGAATATAACATTTAGTTAAGGAAAATCAGGACACAAAATTGTTTTACACTATACCCCAATTTTGTTAACGCTTGTGTGTCTGAATCAGATTAGAAAAACTAGTAACGGTAATAAAGATAATAGTCTTTCTTTCTGGGTGATTTTTTTCTTCTTCATTATTGTACTTTCTAAATTTTCTTAGAAAAGGACTTTTATAATGAGAGAAAAAGTGAATAAGCATTAAGATAAACATGCTAAATTAACCATAAAGTCCTTTTTTTCTTTTGAGGAAGATTAGCCCTGAGCTAACTACTGTCAATCTTCCTCTTTTTGCTGAGGAAGACTGGCCCTGAGCTAACATCCATGCCTATATTCCTCTACTTTATACGTGGGATGCCTACCACAGAATGGCTTTTGCCAAGCGGTGCCATGTCCGCACTCGGGATCCGAACCAGTGAACCCTAGGCTGCCAAGAAGCAGAACATGCACACTTAACTGCTGTGCCACCCGGCCGGCCCTAAATAAAGTCCTAATAATCAGCAAAGTTCCAAAACCCCAGTCTCTAAACCAGTGTCATCCTATGATTACCACCTCTTTTGCTTAGATCTGGAAGAATACGTGTTCAAGAGATGTGTCAGGTATATGTACTTACCACTAGTTAGCATGTCAGCCCCTAATTCCTCTCCTAACCCAACTGGTGAGATAGAAATCTATATGTGTCTCAAGGCTGTGATATTGTGATATAACAAGAAATAAATCTTTGACCTTCCTCCCATTTTCTAGGACAGAGCTCCTAAAACCCTTGGAATCCTGAGTGATGGGTACGAGAGGAGTGTCTTGCTATTCACAATGAGTCCTTTTCAACCATCCGGGAGTTTATGCTATTAAGATGACTCTCGGAGGATGGGGACCGGTTGTCACAGGCACCAACCCTGTGTTTCTAAATCCTCTAGGATGGAAACTTTCAGCTCCGTCCCCACCCCCTGGGTAGGAGGAGAGGAGCTGGGGATTGAGTTAATCACCAATGCACAATGACTTAATCAATCACGCCTACGTAATGGAATCTCCATACAATTCCTAAATGAAAAGCTTCAGAGAGCTTCCAGGTTGTTGAACACACCCACATGCTGGGAGGGTGGGCACCCCAAGCTCTACAGGGACAGAAGCTCTTGTGCTTAGTCTTCCAGACCTCACCCTGTGTACCTCTTCATCTGGCTGTTCATTTGTGTAATAAACCGGTAATAGTAAGTAAAGTGTTTCCCTGAGTTCTGCGAGCCATTCTAGAAAATATTAAACCTGAGGAGGGGAACGTGGGAACCCCAGATTTGTAGCTGAGTTGGACAGAAGTATGGGCAATCTAGGAATTTAGGAACCCACTACTTGTGATTGGCAGAGAGAGATGGAAGAGTGAAATCTTAATAGCAAAACAGAAAAAAGGAATCGTCCATCAACAGAAGACTAGTTAAATAAATGATGGATTATCATCAGGCATTAAAAAATAATATTATGGGGGCTGGCCCCGTGGCGGAGTGGTTGGGTTCGTGCGCTCCGCTGCAGGCGGCCCAGTGTTTCGTTGGTTCGAATCCTGGGCGCGGACATGGCACTGCTCGTCGGACCGCGCTGAGGCGGCGTTCCACATGCCACAACTGGAAGGACCCACAACGAAGAATATACAACTATGTACTGGGGGGCTTTGGGGAGAAAAAGGAAAAAAATAAAATCTTTAAAAAAAAAGAAAAAAGTAGAATAAGAAGATTTAAAAAAAATAATAATATTATGTACTCATACAATATGAAAAGATCTGCAAGTCATAATTTGAAGGGAAAAAATAAATTTACAAAACGATTTAAAGTATGAACCTCTATCCATCTATCTACCTACTTATCTATCTGCCCATCTGTCTGTCATCTATCTATCTACTATGTACAAAAGCATGTACATAAATGTGTAGAAAAATTTGGGAAGATATTAATCACATAGTTACTAGCTTCTGAAGATAGGAGCATGATTTTGATGTGGTGTGTGTGTGTGTACGAGGGGTGTGTTAAAAGGGACTTTAACATTTTACTGTACTTCTGAATATTAAACATCATTTACAACAAAGCCATATTTTACTTGCGCACTTATAAAAACTTTCAAAAGCAAAAACAAAACATACTTAAAAAGTAAAAATACCTTGGGGCCGGCCCGGCGGCACAGCGGTTAAATGCGCACGTTCTGCTTCGGTGGCCCGGGGTTCGCAAGTTCTGATCCCGGGTGTGGACATGGCACTGCTTGGCCCGCCATGCTGTGGTAGGCGTCCTACATATAAAGTGGAGGAAGATGGGCACAGATGTTAGCTCAGGGCCAGGCTTCCTCAGCAAAAAGAGGAGGATTAGCAGATGTTAGCTCAGGGCTAGTCATTCTCAAAATAAATAAATAAATAAATAAATAAATAAATAAATAAATAAATAAA